>NC_059094.1:348169-633780 GCF_020497125.1 Mauremys mutica
ATGATTGGCAGAAGCCATTTGCTTAAAGGAAACTAGTGCTGTAGGTGAGGTTTGAACTCACAACCTCAGTATGACTTCACGCCACACTGCTCTGTCACTACTGGGCACTAACCCATTGCACCACTGGGCCCTGTTTTCAGGAACTTGTCTCCATGTTTCATGGATGGATTAGCGGAAGGGGGAGGTTGCATTAGCTAAAACAAATCCATATTAAAGGCTGCAGGATGGCAGCAGCAGAGGTGGGGAGTCTCCTTCCATGTGATAGAGCTGGTTCCCCCTTCCGTTGCTCAGGGGAAGGTTGGTGCTTTGAGCCCACCTGGAACGTCCCATGGGGGAGATTAACGGGACTCTTGGGAAGAGAAGGGAAGTATTTTCTATCCCTGCCTAGCTCCATTGGTCTCCTATGGCCCTTTCGGCTCCCTGCTCCACTGCTGGGGAGATGCAGAGACAAGCCCCCATCGGGGTGAGTCACCGAGAGGCTGTGTCCCATGGCGTGTGTGGGGGAGAGGGAGAGGGGGAGGGGTGGGATGGGGCTCAAGGGGAGAAGGTTCTGTGTGACAGTGTGGGGGGGAGGGGGAGGGTGTGTTCCTTAGGACAGAAATGATGGAAAACACAGGGGCAGTGACAGTGAAGCCCTGTGTCTGAGTGTTATGACCCTGTGTGGTGCCACCGTTCACCTTCCCCTCCTATGGGCTCAGCTTTCATTGAATCCAGCATTTTTTCACCTGTCCTCACCACAGAGGTGTCCCACATGCCTCAGCTACCCAGTGTCCCTCTTAGAGACGCCGAGGACTGGAACTGATTTCAGCTGCTGGACAGCTCTGCTAGGTCTTTATTCATTTGCACAGGAAAATGCTGAGTGTTTAAATTCATTTCAACCCCCCTCCCTGCCTTCAGCGAACTCCTGAACATACTGGAGATGGGTCTGGAAATCAATTTTCATTTGAAAAAGCTTTTTAAGGGAATCACTGGATTGGAACTAGGAACATATTACCCTGTAGGGAAACAGTCACCCTCTGAGCTATACACTCAACAAAGAGTGTCATGTATAGCTCAGAGCAGGACCAGTTTTTAACCTGGGGGTTAGTAAACTTTCTCTCTGTACAAACACCACAGTTTACAAACTCCCCACCCCCGCTCTGTGTCACTAGAGCACAACTCTCCTTGGAGCACACACAGCTCCCCAGCTCCCTGCCAGCCAGTCTCTCCAGCGTTGCTCCAATCCCTTAAAGCAGGGTCTCAACCTCAATTTCCCTTAGGGCCAGGGCCAGTCCTCCAGTCCTCCCAGTGGGCCAATAATGTCACTCATACTGCCCAGAACCCGCCCCCCAAAACTCCACCCCCCACCTGCCTAAGGCTCTGGGAGGGAGTTTGGGTGGGGAGAGGAGGTCTAGGGTGCAGGCCCTGGGCTGGGGATTGGGGTGCATTGGGGGAGAAAGGATTGTAGCTTCTGACCTGTGCTCTGGAGAGGAGGTAATAAGTGAAGGGGGCATTTCTGACTCCTCCCCTCCTCAGTGTCCCAGGGCTGGAATTCTACATTCCACAGGGCCAAATAAGGGGGTGATGCTACTTGGTTAATGAAAACCAGTGCTCCAGGTGAGGTTTGAACTCACAACCTTCAGCATAGCTCCTCAGCACTGCCCTATAAGTACTGTGCGCTAACCAATTGCGCCACTGGAGCATCTATTAATTAAAGTTCTCTGAGACACCCCTAGGCTGATAAAGCCAAGGAGTGACCCCAAAACATTCTCAGTGGGGCTGAGAGCAGGTAGCGACAAGTGTTGTACTCGGTGGGGTGGATTCTTCTTAAGGGTTCCAGGCCCCATTTCACCCTTTTGTTCTTCCCTGTGTAATAATAGAGCTGGTTCAGACTCAATGTAGAGTCTTGCTGCAGACCAACAGAGCTGAAATCACTGGTAACCAGCTCTAAGCATTAGTCCTGCTTTGGGACAGTGTCTCTCATGCAAGAAACTGCCCAGTCTGCGCTAGCAGTGAGGCTCCCTCACTAACAGCTGAAATCAGGGAGAGCTGTGTGAAGTGCAGGGCCCCAGGGGTGCCTGGACAGGGGGAAACAACACCCCAGGTGCCCAGAGGAGGAGAGGTGTGTTGGGCTCCCGCCTGGGACTCTGCCTCCCTCCTGCCTAGCCCTGACTGTGAAGCCTGGCCCTGGCCCTGCTTCCTTTAAATGCCATGTGGCCAAGAGGAAGAGTGTGGCAGCTGCAGGGACCAAAGTTGTGGGCATCAGGTGAAGCAGCGAGAAACAACCATCCGGTCAACCCACAGGAATCTCTAGCCAGACTGTTAAGTTCTAGGACCCCACCCTATAGCCGCCAGCCCATTGAACCAGCTGGACCAAAGACCTATCTCCAGTGGGCATCAGTCACCCAGCAGGAGGGAAAAACCTCACTCTAGTTCATCCTGAGAGAAAGTAGCCAAACACATTGAGCTCCAGGGCTTTGTAGCAAAGCAACGTATTGCTACAAGGTCCCACTGAGATTTGAACTCAGATTCCAGGATTCAAAGTCCTGAGTGCTGCCCATTACACCATGGGACCTGCTGCTATTTCATTTTCTAGACCCCTGTGACTCTTGGCTGGTTTGCACTCTGCACTTATTGCTTCCCACCATCAGCTTCCTCTTGCGGGACTCTCTCTCCTCCTCCAGTGACTGTGGTCCTGCACTACCGGATCCGTGGGTCCTGCCCTGAGTCCCCGCATCCCCCTGCTTTGTCTCCGTTCCCTGCAGGCTGCAAAAATGTCAGGGGAGGCCGCCTCCTCCCTTCACTCGATGCTCCCGCTCATATCGGCCAGCTGCAGCCTCATCTCCTGGAACTCAGGCACCTGTCGCTTGATCCGATCGTACAGTCACACGCTGACTGGCTCCCCTGCCTGGATGGTCTTGTGGAAATCCCACAGGTGACACTGCAGGACTTTGCACTGTTGGTTTCTTTAATGTTGTGGTGTTTCCCCAGCCGCAGGAACAAAGCCGCCAACTCCTCCCTCACCGACTCCCACCAATCCCCCTGGTAACCACAGAACCCTCTGATGCTTTCCCGTTCTGCCAACACTACCAGGCCTCGCCCCCCTGCTCCTTTATCTTGCAAGCTCTGGATGTTCAGCTTCCAATGTCCTCTGCCCTGGGTCAGGGAATTGCCCACATTGAGCACACGGTGAGAGCTGCGTGATCCGAACAGTCCATTGGCTCCACCCTGCACTGGGCTGTCGACGTGCTCTCCTTCACGTAAATCCGGTCAGTGCGACTCCTGGCCTGTCCCCGCAGAAAGGTGTATCCCCTCTGCGGCTGGTGTGAGCTCGGGTCAGGGGAATAGGAGGTTACTGCCCACCCTCCACTGGTTCCACTGTGCAGAAACACGTTCTCTAAGCTGACCTCGCTATAGACCTGCACCAGGTAGTGCTCATCGTAGAAGAGTTTCTTCTGACAGTTGGAAAAACAGGACCAGCAGTCCTCAGGCCGGTGCAACAATTGAAATCCCCCCCGACACCGAACACCGTGTGGTCTAGAAGAAGGGAGCCAGTTCCTTCATAGAACTTTCCTTTCATGCCTTAATTGGGGACCATACACACTAGCAGTAACCAGTGCCATGGAGCACAAAGCCAGCAGTAATGCCCTTCCTGGTCGGAGCTCCACCACCTTCTGTACTCGCACCATGAATGTGAAGAACTAGACTCCAACCCCATCATTCTTCCCTGGCCTGGAGGACCAGAGAGATGGGCCCTTCCCCCAATCACCCTCTGCCCATCAAGCTACCCTAGAGTCGTTAATGTGCATTTCCTGAACACCCACCATGGCCAAGTCCAGCTGCTCCAAGACACTGAACATCAAGTGCCTCCTCCTGGGCCCGCAAATCCCTTCCATATGGCCACTTTCACACATGCCCCTTCCCTGGTACTGCCCTCCCTCAGCTGCACAGAAGAGTTTTCATCCTCTATACCTGCCTGTCACTGCCTGGCACCCCCTCTAGCACTCTCTTCCTGCCATATTGGGTCCACCAATAACTCACTTAGGAGAGACAGCTCCTGTCCCTCATTGTTAAATGTCAGGGCAGCCAATTAGGGGCAGAAGCCCACAATATCTTTTCCTATTGCAGAGCCCAAGCTCAGGGACTCACCTTGGGTGCAGGGACCACTGTGCTCCCAGAAAACAAGCCACCACTGTGCAAAGAGGGATGAAACGGCCTACCAAAGCCTGGGATTGAACCAGGGACCTTTAGATCTTCAGTCTAACGCTCTCCCAACTGAGCTACTTTGGCAGCTGCGTGGTAACGTTTTGGCCTGTTGCTTCTCTGCCTGAGATATTTTTGCAGCCGTGGCACACAAAAAGGACGTCATTGTGAGCGGCCCATGAAGACAAGACTCGCTTTTGCCTGCCTTGCTCAGCTTGACTTGCTGCCTCACCCCGTTCCTGCCTCAGTGCCCGGGTTGACCTGGTGGTGGAAGGGGACTGGGGGCCAGTGGCACGGGGACAGTCTTGCCACCACTTGCCACCACCCCCTGTTGTCCTGGCTTCCCCCACTGGGCGTCATTTCGGGAGGGAAGTGGGGCTTCTGCCTCCCCTCCCCGATTTTCACACCGCAGAGGAGTGCGAACAGGAAAACGAACGGCTGCTCCACACCCCCACCGGAGGAACCTGACGCCCTTAGCTGCTCCCCCTGCTCCCCCCCAGCTGTGCTACTGAGTGGAAGCGTCCTGTGCCCATAACACAGAGCTCGATTAATCAAAACCCTCTTCTGCCAGCACCGCGCCTCCTGCGTCTCACACTGGGCCTGCAAGTGAGGGGGCGGCTGGCACAGCACCAAGAGTCTAACCTGTGAGGCAGGAGGCGGCTGACGCCTGCAGCCTGCTGGGAGCTCCCAGAAGTTATTAAGGGACAGAGAGTCCTCAATGCCCTTAGTAACAAGGGTTTGGGGGTCACCGAGGCCAGTAAGGGGGTCACTGTGTCGGCCCTGTAACCCTGGGGTCAGGTCACTGTGCAGCTTTGATCTAGAGCTCAGATCCCAACAACCAACCAGCAGCCCACAGCCTCCCGCTGGGTCTGCCCCACCTGGTTCCTCCTTACAGGCCGACCTTACCCCCCTTCCAGCCCCGGATTCACCCCCTAATCATCCTACTGCCACTCAGAGCCACAGCCGTGGAGGTGCTGAAGGAGGGAGGGGTGACTCTAGGGTGGGGTTCTTCTCTAAAGGTGGCTGGCAGAAAGGTGGTGCTCAGCTCTGTCAGCCACCTGCCCAGCTGCCTCGCTGCCAGGGGATGCAGACGTTTCTGTAAGGCCATTAAATGGGTATTTGGCTTCTGAGTGAATGTGAGGAATGTGCAATCCTGAGAGGGAATTTCCGTCTCTCTTTTTACTGTTCTTCAGGGCCCCAGTGGCCTAATAGATAAGGCATTGGCTTTTTAAGCCAGAGTTTGTGGGTTCAAGCCCCATCTGGGGTGGAAAAACTCCTTCCTTCTTGTATATTGCAACAAAGCCTTGGTGTTATTTTCCCCAAGGAAGCTGGGAGACGTTTGAACCCAAAGTACTGGATCTTGGGAGCAATCCCCCAGAAATGGCATCTTCCACTTGACAAATCCTTTCTAGACCCATCAGTAGCAAACACTTAATACTAGTGTTTGTCTGAGAATAGAAGGAAGGGGAGTGTTTACTCCGACACCTCAGTGAGTGAAACAGACAGAAAGAGCAAGGCTCTCCTGAAAGAGAATGGATCTGTCTGGAGACAAAGCAGAACCTGAGAACAAGCAACAGTGTGAAAAGAAGAACTTCAAATGTGTGTTAGGTGTTAGATAGGTTGGTCTGACAAATTTCAAGAAAATACCAATGCTCTTAGACTGATGCGGACACTGGCTGCTTCTGACCTTTTACTGAGAGTTCATTGGGAAATATTTTCCTTAACTATGTTATGGAATATTGGGTGGGCTATGAAGGCACCATTCCTCCTGCTTTCGCCCTTCGAGACAACACGGCTACATGGCCAGTGCTCACCTTGTAGTCAACTGCTAGAGAAGACAACACAGACAGGGATGGCAGCAGGGCAGACTGGAGCTCCACGGAGATGGTGGGACCAGGACTCATCAACGGGGAGGTGGCCACCCCACCATGCACAAGGCTGAGCCAGCAAATGTGGTGTGTGCTTCACTGTGTCCCTACTCACTGCACATGGTGGTGAAGGGCAGTTACTGAGTTTGGTTGGTCGGGCAAATTTAGGGCTTGGCTACACTTGCAGAGGTAGAGCACTGGGAGTTAAACCACAGCAGGGAAACCGCTGCCGTGTGTTCACACTGACAGCTGCAAGCGCACTGGAGTGGCCACATTAGCAGCTCTGGCAATGCCACAGAGAGCAGTGCACTGTGGTAGCTATCCCAGTGTTCAAGTGGCTGCAATGTGCTTTTCAAATGGGGGGCGGGGGTGGAGTGTGACAGGGAGTGTGTTGTGTGTACATGGGGGGAACGACAGTGTGTTTGGGGGGCTGAGAGTGTGTCAGCATGCTGTCTTGTGTGTTCAGACAGCAGCAGACCCCCACCTCCCCTCATACACACTCACAGCAGCAGCAGCATTCCACACTAATGGTTGCTTTGTCCCGGAGCAGATAAGCAGCCGGCTGTCAGAAACGGAGCTTTGAAAGGGGATATCCGCATGCCTGCAGCCGATTTCAAAACAATGACCAGAGTGGGCACTTGACTTCAGGGGATTATGGGACATTTCCTGAGGCCAAACACAGTGCAGTGATGCAACACATCATCCACACTGATGCCCAGGTATTTCAGCAGGGCTCAGCGAGCTTTATACTTCTCATGGAGGTGGATTACCAGGAGCGCTCCACCTACAGAGCCCAGGTGCTCCATGTGCCTTGCCAGTGTGGACACCTCAGGCGTTAGGGCACCCGGGGCTGCTTTAATGCGCTCTAACTTGCAAGTGTAGCCAAGCCCCTAGACTATGTCACTTGTGTGACTTACTTGGGCTATTGTAATAAATACAATAGACGTGCAATGGTCAGAAATTGCACCAGCAGAGACGTATATTGCAGGGAAACTGTAAGGAAATTAAGAGTTTAAATTATCCTCCACATGTCCCACGTCCCACTAAAATGAATCCAACCCACAGGTCACATGGGCAGAAGTATCAGTGTCAGGATGCTACATTGTTAGCACAGTAAATGAAGCTGCAAAATAAATGATGTTTAAATGACCTCACTCTATTTTTTACAATCCGGTGTTAAGAGGTAATAGATACAGATGGACACCAGGCAGGGTCGCTTGGAGGACGAAGCGTTTATGCTTCCATCCCCCACCACTGTCAAGTTTTAGCCAATTAGGACAAGTCAGCAAATAAGAACAACCTCAGGTCTCAGTAACTGCTGCAGGTAGCAAAGTCCTACAGGGAGCAGTTTCTGGCACTACACCTGCACAGCTCTGCTCCCCGGCTCTTCTCGGGCTCCTGCTCTCTCCTTAGCTCTGCCCCACTCTGGCCCAGGCAGTTCCAGCTCCCACGGAGGATGGGACCCCCTGGCCTGGTGACTCCCTCATTACACTGCCTGGCCTGTCAGTGCGGCTAACTTGGAGCTTTGGCCTCTCCCCATTGCCCCTGGGGACTGTCAGTCTCAGGGGCCTGATTTCCCATTGGCCCTTCACCCTTCTATTGGGACTGGGAACTAGCCAACCAAAAACCCCACTAAGTTTTAAGGGGCCAACAGTCCCTTACTCAAGCCGGCCCCATGAGGGTCACTGGTGTGCAGAGAAGACAGCATGAGCTGGTCCCATGGTGTAATGGGCAGCACTCAGGACTCTGAATCCTACAATCTGAGTTCAAATCTCAGTGGGACCTTGTGGTAAAGCCCTGGAGCTCACACTGCTCCACTTCCTTGTTTCCAGCTCTGCTGGATGGGTCAGGGCTCTAGAACTGGCTACTAACACCTGAGGGTTGGGATTCTCATGGCTTCACCTGGTGCCCACAAGTCTGGCACTTGCCACTGTGCTTTCCCTCTTGCTCACCTGGCGCTTGAAAGAAGCAGGGCCAGGGCCAGGCTTCATAGTCAGGGCTGGGCAGGCGGAAGCCCAGCACCTCTCCTCCTCTGGGCACCTAGAGCAGAGGCGGCTGGTGCTGACAGCTCCAAGGGAAGGCTTAAAAGCCACAGAGGTCAGGGCAAGAGGAGGGCAGGACCATGCCTATGTGTGGCCAGCAGACAGCCACAGGGCCAGCCTGCTCCCTGCTGTGCTGAACCCCACTGAAGGCCTCCCACAGGCCAGCATGCAGGGCGGCTGCTGATGCTCTGTGGCCAACATCAGAAGAGGGTAGGAAAGCAGGGCCAGCCCCCCTGGTGGGACCTCTGACCGTTCCCACTCATGGTGCTGACTTTGGCAGTGGAGCCGTCCATTTTCTTTGGCAAGTCAGGAAGGGCAAAGGCGAGACTGGAAGCACCTGGGGCTCATGCCCCAGCCTTTGTGACGCCCACCCCCCAACTCCTTCCCGGGGCTCTAGCTGAAGCCAGAGCATTGGCCTGAGTGTCCAAGAAGAGGTTCCAGCTGTGAAGAAAGCAGGACTTGCAGCACAAAGTGAGCACAACCATGAGGGGACTCAAATCCTGAATCATCTGATCCACAGGGAGATGCCTTATCCTTTAGGCCACATGATGAGGGGGTGTAAGCTCTTCTTTGGAAAAGATGGACATTGTGTTTCTCAGGTCATCTGCTGAGGGGGCCGAGACTCTCTGGGCACAAGAAGTCGAGTTCCCAGCGAGATGCCAGACTTAATTCTCTGGAGCCAGGTGCAGGGTTTTGGCAGGGAGGCTCCGGCATGGGGGATTGGGGTGCAGCAGACGGACCGGCTTTCTAGGTGTGGAGATTTAGTCGCACTGAGGCAGAGGAGGGAGGAGGAGGAGGAATCCTGTTGACAGGCAGTGGCTGTGCAGAAAAAGAGGAGGGGTTCCTGGGACTTTTTTTGCCTCTCTTTTGCCTGCCTGCTCACTTTTGTAGTGAACAGTAAAGATGTTTTTCAGGTAGCTCAGTTGATAAAGCATCAGGCTCTTAATGTGAGGGTCTGGGGTTCAAGCCCCTGCTCCTGTCTAGGTGTTGCCGGCACATAGGCCCGAGGCGACAGCAACAGTGGTTCATTGCCTGGTGTACTTCACTTCCAATAAACACACCAAGGTGGAGAAGCAAAACCAAGGTTTATTTAAGCCCAAATAAGGTGCAAGGGAGACATAGCAATCTCAAATCCTGCACACAGATACAAACAGCTCTCTCTCTTTATACATGATTTTAGCTAAGCATCTCTATTACCCCCCACTACCTACCCCTCCCTCTACTCACCCCCCCCTCCTCCCCCTCGCGTTCCCATACAGCAAGCACATTATAAAGACTTGGCAGCAAACATATTATCTCGTTAGTAACTTTTCTTGACCGGTCATTCTGTTTCACTCCCTTCAGCCAGGTGCAAGCAGGCTGTATAATTGCCTCCTGGTACTGATAACTAGTTGCCACACATTCCATTCTTTCCATCTGGCCTGTGGGGTTAATTAAAGTCTAAACATGGAAGCGGTTCAGGCAAGCAGAGGACTGATACAGGGAGCCTTCGTTGGCACTGTTGTTTTCCACCCCTCTGTCAACACTGGGCCATGCCTGGTGACACCAACATAGGTACCCAGCTTTTAAGTTGCTTTGTGTGCCAGAAGCCAAACTCTGTTCACAGCCACATGCAGATTCCCAGAAGCTGTGGCCATTTCCTGGAAAGGTTCCTTTCCTTAGCAATCAGGAGAGAGGCCACATCCACAGGAGCAGGTGTAGAAAGTGCAGTCTCTGGCCCCCAGGAAGTGCTCTGGGGCCAGGTGCTGAGAAAGCCCAGAGGGGGAGCAGCAGAGATGGGGGGAAGGGAGAGAGAGAAGCAATGACAACAGAGTACAAGTGTAAAGGGGGCATCTGGTCTGGCTATTGTGGAGAACTTCCCTGGTTTATACACGACCCTGGTGGAATTGGCCAGTGGAAGGATCTGAGTCCCCACCCCCTTACCCAGAGGCTGCCTGACCTCGAGGACTGTTAGGATACAGATATTCAGGCCTGTCTGCAAAGGCCTGTACTTTAAGAATTTAGGTGTATTTTTATCACTTAGCTAGTTATAAAGATATAAAAGAAAGAATAAAAAAATCACTGTCTGTCTGTGTAATGGCCTTCTCTTACTGTGACAATCTGAGGCCTGGTTCTTCGGCTAAGCAGCAAAGGCAGCCATAAGGTGGGAAGTGTATGGTCACATCCTCACATTCCCAACTAGTCACATTGAAATAAGGTGCGATTGGGCTGTTAGGAATACAATCCTGTCCTGATATTCCATCACCTCCAGAGAAAGGGAAACTTAGTTTGGTAGCATCCTGTCTGGCAAGAACTCACTTATCAATAGACACAGCTGGAAAACCCTTATGTCTGTATAGATGTAGTTGTGAAATCCTCCCTTCTGTATTGTTTTGTATGTTTATTTGCATGGTCTCTGTCTGGGTCTGTGATTGTTTCTGTCTGCTGTATAATTAATTTTGTTGGGTGTAACCGGTGAAGGTGGTGGAATATAACCATGTTACAGTATATTAGGACTGGTTAGTCTAGAGAAGGAGTGAGGGTGCCAGGCGGCGCGGTGGTCGGGGCCGCGGGGTGAGTGCCACGCTGAAGCGCTGCCTGCCCCCCCTTCTCTCTCCCCCCGCTCCCTCCCCTTCCCCCCCACTAGACCGGGTGCGCACTCTGCAGCACAGGGAGTCCCCTGGCTCCGGCCGCCCTGTGGGGTTTTTTTTTTTGTTTTGCCCCTGCTTTGCCGGCCATGCCGTTGTTTTTCCCCCCATCCCCCTGCTTTGCTGCTCCAGCCCCACCGTTTTTGTGTTGTCCCCCGCCCCCCACTTTGCTGCTCCAGCTGTGCCGTGTCCCTCCCCCCCAGCTTTGCTGCTCCAGCCCCACCATTTTTGTGTTGTCCCCCGCCCCACACTTTGCCACTCCAGCCACATCGTGTCCCCCCCGCTTTGCCGCTCCACCCGTGCCGTTTCCCCCCCCCCCCGTTTTGTTGCTCCGGTGGCCCCACCCCATTTTTTTTTGCTTGGGGCGGCAAAAGCCAGAGCCGGCCCTGCCCACACCTGACTCCCTGCCATCTTTACAGGGGCCTGACAAGCTTTACTTGTGTTTGGATTCTGCAAAGCAGAGGAGCAGGTGACATTTTCCTTCCAAGTTGTGTGTGAGTGAATCTTTGGCCAGGTCTGCACTACAAAGTTGTTTCAGCAGAATTATATTGCTCAGGTGTGTGAAAAACACACAACGCTCCCTCGGTCGGCAGCTTGTGGCTGGTGCACACACTGCAATGCCACGTCTGGTGACAAAACTGCCCTGTTTTGGTGACAAAATAAAACGACTTTGATGAGAGGTCTAGAGCTTTTTGCAGCAAACTTAAAGTGACAGAGTAGATGCTGCTGTTCATTATATCACCATAACTGGCCTCCTCCAGTATCCCACAATGCCCGCCGTGAACTCGCCTGCCCTGCATTCCTGCTACAGAGCCATGAGCCCCTCCCCTTTCATCGCTCCGGGAAGTTCTGACAGCTGAGCCTGCTGCTCTGCTCCTGCAGCCAGGAGCAAATCACTGCCGTGGATGCTGCTCTCTCCCGCCCTGCAAACACAGAGCAGGGTGGTGGGAACTTCCTTACATTGGGGGGGGGGGCACCGGCATCCGAACTGTGATGCCCCCAGGACACCCCTTCCATCAAGGAGGCTCTTACCTTCTAAACAGGGACGGCTGTTTTCTAGTAAAATCACTAAGAGGGAAGGAGAAAACTCGAAAGAGGTTCCTCCTGGCGCTCACGTATGTGAACCTGAATACTCTCTCAGTCCTCAAAGAGAGACCTGGAGAAGGAGACTTGCTGAAGCAAAGCCACAGGGGTCTCTGAGGTTTCCCTGGCCCCTCGCCCCTGTCCTGCCTGGCTGATGTCAGCATCTCTCTGTGAGGTCACCACCTCCCCACCACCTTTGACCAATAGTCTGAGGTCCTGCAAAAGGCCTTTGTGATGTCACTGCCACACCCCTCCCTTGCTGTGCTAATGTCCTGCCCCTGCCCAGGCACTTGGGAGGTTTGAGCTACTCCCTGTGGATCACCCCACTCAAGGAGCGTTCGTTCTAGGCAGCAGGCCGGCTAGACAGGAAAACATCAGACGCTGCTCCCAATGCTACACTCAGTTTTTCAGAAATTAGTCGACTTTATGGCCAGAAGAGACCATTAGAGCATCTAATCTGACCCCCTGCATATCACAGGCCTCCTGTATGACACAGTAGCTACTTTTGGGGGCAACACATTCCAGAAAGGCCTGTGGTCTTCATTAAATGACATCAAGAGATGGTGAATCCACCACTTTCCTTGGTAGCTTGTTCCTGTGGTGAATCATCCTCGCTGTTGAATATTTGTGCCTTAGTTGTAAATGAATATGAATTTGTCTCTTTTCACCTTCCAGCCATTGGGTCTTGTTATGCCTTTCTCTGCGAGATTAAAGAGCCCTTTCATACCCAATCTTTTCTCTCCATTAAGGCCCTTTAACACTTCAATGAAGTCACTTTTCATTCATGAAGGACCCCCCGCCGCCGAATTGCCGCCGAAGACCCAGAGTGGAAGAATCTCCGGAGGCCCGGACCCCACGAGAGTTTTCCAGAGCTCCCGGAGTTAGTGAAGGGACCCCGCACCAGGAGCCCCAAAAAACTCTTGTGGGGGCCCCTGCGGGGACCAGGGCAAATTGCCCCACTTACTCCACCATCTGGGCGGCCCTGATGGGACCTGGAGCTACTGTTATTTCAGGACTCCTGTGAGACCCTCAGCTGGTTGGTTTGCACTCTGCTCTCGGGACTCTCTCTCCTCCTCCCTCTCTGCTGCTCTCCTCCCCTAGACATTGAATCCAGCCCTTGCTGCTGCCGACACCAACTGGCAGAAGGGCCTATAAGTCCCCTGCCTGAGGGGAGGCCAATGCATGTGGTCGGCCATAAGCAATATGATATTTTCTGTCTTATTCTCTATCCCTTTCTTAATGATTCCCAAGATTCTCTTTGCTTTTTTGCCCGTCGTTGCACACTGAGTGGATGTTTTCAGAGAACTATCCGCAGTGACTCCAAAATCCCTCACTTGAGTGGCAACAACTATTTTTGGCCTCGTCATTTTATATGTATAGTTGGGATTATGTTTTCCAATGTGCATCACTTTGCATTTATCAACAAATCTGCCATTTTGTTGCCCTTTCACCCAGTTTTGTGAGCTCTTTTAGTAACTCTTCGCAGGCTGCTTTGGACTTAACTTTCCTGAGTAGTTTTGGATCATCTGCAAATTTAGCCACCTCACTGTTTACCCCTTTTTCCAGATCATTTATGAATATGTTGAATAGCACTTGTCCCAGAGCCCCTGGGGGGCACCACTATTGACCTCTCTGCATTTTGAAAACTAACCATTTATTCCTACCTTGTAATCAGTTATTTACCCATGAGAGGACCTTCCCTCTCATTCCATGAGAGTGTAATAGAGCAGAATAGGGCTTCCTTGGGTGTGGGCGTGAATTGACAATATATCAGGGGGTTGTGCACATTTATTGTCCTGGTGAAAAAGTGTGTCTGATACTCAGTCTTTGCTGCTCCTGCCGGCTGTGACTGCTGAGGACATTTTCCTTCTCTGCTCCAGGGTCTCTCTTCTGCCAGATTCTCAAAAAGTCAGGCCCCCTGCAGACTATGGCAGAGCAGTTTGCTAATAGGCTGCAGGACTCACCACGTAAGAATATAGCTGCTGTAGCACCTTGACTGTCCATGGGCCAAATCCTGCAGCCCTGGATAACCTCCCACTGATGGCAATGGGAATTGAGCCTTTGTAACTAGCTGCTGGTACCTGAGGTCTCAGTTACAGATTAAACTGGTGGCAAACACAGCTTCAGCCAAAGAAGAGAAGGATGTAAATGAAAGAGCAAAGCTGGCCCTGGGGAGCTGCTGCAGTCCCGTCACCACAGCTGGAAGGGAGAAGAGGAAAAACTCCCTAAAGTGCTGGGAGCAGCCCTGAGAACAGGAAAATTATCAGTGAGATCAGTAGCAATAACTATGAAATAACGGAGTGCTTTCTCCTCTGTGCCGACATGGCTGAATTGTGTTACTTTACTGTGAGAATAAGCTTTAAAATATCCTGCTCTAATGTCAGGATGGGTCTGTAACCATAACTGGACTCTGTGGGAAGTGGCCTCTGGATATTGGCCTTTGGGCAGAGCTGGCTGAAGCGCCTTCCTACCCACCAGGAGATCCTGGCTTGGCTTGCCAGTTCTTCCTTGCTGAACCTGGCTTTTCTGTCAGGCTCCTTTCTTTTATTTCTTCTCATGAAAAGAAAAGACCTCACTGCACAATCCTTGTAAGTGCTTGTTCAAGACACAGAGACCCTTCCTTGTAGCTAAGTCTTGGAAAGTGTTAAGTGGTAAATCTGGAGCTGATGGAAAGGTTACCATGACTCAGAGTTGAGCTGAAGCTGCTGTGACTGAAACACAGAGCACTAATCAGTATCTGATCACAGCAGCTTGTGGGAGAAGCACATGTTAGAAGCCCTCTGTCAGCTCAGCTGTGGCTTTCTGTGCATTGAGCCAGCCTGCTCAAGGTCTGCAAGTCTTGAGGGAAATGGGGAACATTTTTACTTTGGAATTTGAAGGTGTAGTCTTGGACCATCAAGTGGAGTGGTTGCAAATGGTTTGCTGGGGAAGGCACCATGGCTTAGTAGGCTAAAGCACCTGTCTAGTAAACAGGAAATCCCAGGTTCAACTCCCAGTGGTGCCTTGTTCTATTGCTTTTGTCTCCTCTGCTCACATTTTCCTGTCTCTTCCTAGGAAACAGAAGAGACCTCCCTTGACAATCCAAGTAATTGCTTGTGAAGGAAAAGGCTTCTTTCCAACAGAGCATTGGAGAGAATCAAATCCTCAGTCTGGTGTTGATGAAAAGGCTATTGGCATTGGCAAGGAGGTTGCTCCAGCTGCAATTTGCTGTGACAGGAGACCCTGTGTTGTGCGGCCATTCAATTCACTGGGGATATCTGTGCACAGAGCCCCTTCTAGAGGGTTCTCTGCAGGGCTTGCAGGAAATGGAGAATTACTGTCCTTTCACCTTTCATGTTAGTGTTGATGAAAAATGGAGCAGTTAGGGGAGAAGTCCCAGAACGTGGCACCATGGCAGAGCTTGCCAAGAGAGCTGCTGGATAAAGAGCAGATTCAGGATCCAGCATCCAGTGCTGCCTTGCTGAACGTGCCTCCTCTTGTCCCCTTTTGGTCAATCTTTTTTGTTAAGGGAGAAGCTCGACTCTGGCTAGCCATACAAATGCTTGCAAAAGAAACGGGTCTTTTTGCTGACAACTGTCAAAAGGAGGCTTTGGATAAACATGGAAACAAGGTCAAGGTCACTGTAACTCATCTTGCATGTGCAGCTGCTGAAGCTACAAGGCAGAGCACTAAGCACAGTATTACCACGGCTGGTCACAGCAGGGTCTCTGTGTGGTGGGATCCGCGGGGTACAATCCCAAACTGTGGAACTGCTCTGTCCTCTTATCTCTCCAGCCTGGGCTGTGTCTTACAATGCTGCACTAGTGACAAGCAGCAAAACCCGCTCCATGTGCTGTGATCACTCAGCCAACAACATGCAGCAATGCACCCAACTAAGTTGCATGAATGCTCTATAAGCCACTCCTCAATTATACGTAGAGAGATACCAGCATATCTCCCCAGCCCTCAGCCTTGCACCTCAGAAATGTACCGTCTTACACTGCTCAAAACCTCTTGAAAAGTGCAAGCTCATTAATTAATTCACCACTTCCTCAAAAAGAAAGTGAACATGCACCAGCCTTTTTAATCTGAGCAGCTTTCCCAAGCACTTTGGACAATTTCACAAGTAAGTTTAAAACATTAAAATAAGTTTATTAACTACAGAAAGATAGATTGTAAGTGATTATAAGTGTTAGGCAGAGAGGTCAAAGTTGGTTACATAAATGAAAATAGAATCTTAGTGTGACATTCTAGACCTTTGGGGGAGCGGCTGTAACCCCCATATTCCTCATTTTCATATAATCATGATCTTACATATAGAGCATGACTTGTAAGGTATCAGGGGAAAGGATATGGTCTGCTGAAAGTCATTTCTCTACCCATCTATGTATACTATTCATGCATATGAAGTTATGAGAATTGTGCAGTATGGTTGTCACTATGCTGTAAGTTGGGGAAATCAGCCATCACCTGCACGAGGCCACACGAAGGGAATTGCTCAGCCTTGCTTGGAGAGACGCAGTGATGCTAACCTGACTCTGAAGAGGGCGACAAAGCCAATGGGGAAGGAAGGACATGATAAAAGGAGAGACATTCGCTATGCTTTATCTCTCTCTTCCACCTCTACCTACAGCCATCACCACACCAAGCGACTGAAGAGCTGATCAAAGGGGAGACCCCAGCTGAAAAGCAACCAGCCAGCCTGTGGTGAGAAGCATCTAAGTTTGTAAGGGCACTGAAAGGGTTAAGATCAGCTTAGAATGTGTTTTGCTTTTATTTCACAAAATCAGCCAGGAGTCTGGTGACACCTTAAGGACTAAGAGATTTATTTGGGCATAAGCGTTTGTGGGTCAAAAACCCACTTCCCCAGATGCATGGGGTGAAAATTGCAGATACAGACATAAATATATATTGGAACATGACATGAAGGGAGTTACCTTACAAGGCGAGAACCAGTGTTATAGGCCAATTCAGTCAGGGTGGATGCAGTCCACTGCCAATAATTGCTGGGGAGGTGTCAATACCAAGAGAGGGAAAATTGCTTTTGTAGTGAGCCAGCCACTCCCAGTCCCTATTCAAGCTCAAATTAATGGTGTTAAGTCTGCAAATAAATTGTAATTCTGCAGATTCTCTTTGACGTCTGTTTTTGAAGTTTTTTGAACGGCTACTTTTAAATGTTAATGAATGTGAATGTGTGAATGTGTTAGTGAATGTGTAAATGGATTAGCAACTGTGCAAGTCCCATATGGTCAGGATTCCTGGTTTTCACCCAGATGGCCTGGGTTCAATTCCCAGTGTGGGAATAGTCCAGAGCTTTTGCTCAGAGGGGAGGCAGGAAATGAAAGGAATGGGAAGGGATCCTGCCAGCAGGGGAGTTGGACAGTGTTCAGAGGGGATCCCAGAAGTAGGGGTGGGGGCAGTAGCATAGCTGGCGGGATTCAGCAGAAGCAGCCACTTCCCATCAGGCTGGCAGGCGCGGAAGCGGTGCCTGCCAGCTGCACGGCCAGAGGAGCTGCAGGGCGGCAGCAGCAGGCCGCCGTGGAAGCTGCGCCTGCTGGCCGGTGCAGACACAGCCAAGCGCTGGGACAGGAGCTGGGGATGGGCGGCAGCACAGGAGGGAAGGTGAGCAGCGGGGGAGGTTCTGGTCTGAGGGCGTGGCCAGAGGAGGAGCCAAGGGGGGGGCGCCTTTTTATGTTTTTTGCTCCCCCTATGCTGAAAACCTGGCTACGCCACTGGGTGGGGGGCAGAGGTCTGAGGGGAGGTCAGGGAAGGATCCCAGCTGTATGGGAAGTTGACACTCTGGAGAGCACAGGCCTGGCACGGGGAATGGAAAGAGGGAATGTGTCTCTCTAAACTCACCACCGGCAGACTCGGCAGGACTGGAAGAATTATGTGTTTGTTGGTAAATGTCAATTTCTGTGGAAACACACAACCCAATGGCAAAATATTTCCATCGATAATAATCAAAATTGACAGATGGGCAAAGTAAGAAACATGCTGCTTGAGAACGTGTCCTGTTCTAATCCTATGGGGGTCCCTTCTGCCTTAGGCACCACCCTGTGGGCGTTTCATTTCCCTTCCCATTTTCACACAGAGACACAATTTCCTTTGCATGGATCCATGAACAGCAAAACCTCCCTGTGTCTCTTGTCTGAGCCAGGGCATTCGATTCCAGTGAACCCTTCTCTCCTGCAATGGCAATGCTCAAACAGAGGGGACGTGTCCACCTTCACCCCCCGCCCCCCGGCAGTGAGATATTTTCTCTCCTTTTCATGCTGCTGTTGTTATTCCATGAGTCATCAAGGATGGAATAAAAAGCTGAGGTTACTCCAGGGTGAGGAAAGAAAGGAGCCACCAACTCCCTGAAAAATCTCAGTGCCCAGAAAAAACCTGCCCTGCTATTGGAATCACAGAGGTGCTGGCGATATGATGGGAAAAGGGACTGTCTGAATTGTCAAGGCAGCGAATGAACAATCTACAGCAGCATCATTAACCACAGACACACTCTAGCCATGCTCCAGCCAGTAGGGAAATGGGCAGGAATTCTTGCTGTTCAGCCATGGCCACACGTACAGAGCTGCACAGCAGTGAGTGTGCTGGGGAAGCTGGTCTGAGCAATTGGAAATGACCCTTCAGTGAGAACAGAGCCATAGTGTAGAAAGGCCCCTGTGTTAAGTGGGTGTGATGAGGGCTTAGGGAGCTGGGCTATGACACCATAGGGGTTTTTCTGTGGAGGTTTGATTCTTGCCAGCTAGGCAAGGCTGATGTGTGGTTTCTTCATGGCTGTACTTTCAGTGATGCAGGTTTCTCTATCCCATTGTTCCATAATTATAATCAGCCAATCAGAACCTCTCCATAGACCCCTTACACAACAACCTTTCTACCATATTGGCTGCAAATATAGAACAGTGGTCGCAACGGTGATCTATACAGTTACAGATTATGTCAATAACGTCACAGGAGGTGACACAGCATCAGTGAGACTGATGCTGGAATACTGCCTCCAGTTCGGATGTCCTCATTTGGAAAAGATGTTGTGAAACTGGAGCTGGGGCAGCAAAGAGCCACCAAATGTTCTGAGGGCTGGAGAAAAATGCCTTCTAGTGAGCTATTGAAAGAGCTCAACCTGTTTAGCTTATCAAAAGAAGATTGGCAGGTGACTTCAATGAAGTGTTGAAGGGCCTTAATGGAGAGAAAAGATTGAGTATTAAAGGGCTCTTTAATCGAGCAGAGAAAGGCATAACAAGACCCAATGGCTGGAAGGTGAAAAGAGACAAATTCATATTACAACTAAGGCACAAATATTCAACAGCGAGGATGATTCACCACAGGAACAAGCTACCAAGGAAAGTGGTGGATTCTCCATCTCCTGATGTCATTTAATGAAGACTAGATGCCTTTCTGGAATGTGTTTGCCCCAAAAGTAGCTCTTGTGTCATACAGAGGCCTGTGATATGCAGGGGGGCAGAATAGATGCTCTAATGGTCTCTTCTGGCCATCAAGTCGACTAATTTCTGAAAAACTGAGTGTAGCATTGGGAGCAGCGTCTGATGTTTTCCTGTCTAGCCGGCTTGCTGCCTAGAACGAACGCTCCTTGAGTGGGGTGACCACAGGGAGTAGCTCAAACCTCCAAATTGCCTGGCCAGGGGCAGGACATTAGCACAGCAAGGGAGGGGTGTGGCAGTGACATCACAAAGGCCTTTTGCAGGACCTCAGACTATTGGTCAAAGGTGGTGGGGAGGTGGTGACCTCACAGAGAGATGCTGACATCAGCCAGGCAGGACAGGGGCGGGGGGCCAGGGAAACCTCAGAGACCCCTGTGGCTTTGCTTCAGCAAGTCTCCTTCTCCAGGTCTCTCTTTGAGGACTGAGAGAGTATTCGGGTTCACGGACGTGAGCGCCAGGAGGAACCTCTTTTGAGTTTTCTCCTCCCCTTTTCCTGATTTTACTAGAAAACAGCTGTCCCTGTTTAGAAGGTAAGAGCCTCCTCGAGGTTTGAAACCTGTTCAGTCTGATCCATCTGGTGACCGTTGAATTCTAGGCATGGAAACCACGAGCTTAAGGAGGCAGAATTTTATTCTGCACCTGGGATTTTGTCCCTTAGAATCACTGGGGATATTAGGGTTTGTCCTTTTTGTTTCACCTTTTCCTCCATCCATCCATCCCTCCCTCCTTTCTCTTTGTCTCTTGCTTCTTTTGTCCTTTCACCTGTTCCCCTCCAACACCAGGAGCGAGGGGTGTGTGTGTGTGTGTTGCGGGGGAGCAGTGTGGTTTTTCCCCGTGTAACCAGCACCAGACCTGGCACCACCCCCAGCTCTGCACCCTTCCTGCCACTGCGACCCCATCTCACCTCCTGACCCTGGCTGGGCGCCCCTGGCCCTTCGTAGCAGGGGGCTGTGCAGGAGGGTCTCCTTGCAACCATGAGTGGGTGTCTGGTGGGTGCTGTCACTTCTGCCAGAGACCCCCAAGAAATTCACTAGCTTCCTCCGCATGCGGGGAGGGGCTCCTACTTTCTGACTTGGGGAGGGGAGGAGATTCCGTGATGTCAGAGCCCATGGGGGGAGGGGTTCAAATCACGAGTCTGGAGTAGCAGGGCGACCCCCCCCCCAGTCAGATTCTGCTAGGGGGCTGGGCTGGGATCTGTAGGGAGGGAGACACAGGAAAAAGCAGCCACTACTATGGAACCCAGGAGTCCTGGCTCCCAGTCCCCCTGCTCTCACCTCTAGACCCCCCTCCACTCCCAGAGCCAGGGATAGAACCCAGAGGTCCTGGTGCCCAGCCGCCTCCCTGCTCTGACCACTAGACTCCACTCCCCTTTTAGGCTTGCTGCCTCTTCTATCCACCCAACCCACCTGTCCATCCCTTTGCTGCAGGTTTCTGGGGTGTCACCCCTGCTCTGCACTCCCCCAGTGCAGCCCAAGGCCTTTCCTCCCCCCAACCACACATCCTCTCCCCCCTCGTGCTGGATCATCTGCTTGGCCCCCTGCCCCCTCTCAGGGTGCGCTGTGCAGCATGGCTGGGGATTGTGCAATGGCCCAGCACCAGGCAACACAGGACGTAAACCACAGGCCCGGCCCAGCCCTGCCCCACCCCACCGGAGCGGCCTTCCAGGTGCATCGGAGCCCAGCACCCTGCACCTGTGCCCTCCTGCCCCACGAGGGGTGAGCTGCAGTCCCCACCATGCTGTGCAGAGGGGAGAAGGGTCAAGCCAACCAGCCCATTTAGGATGGGGGAATCAACACCCTTTTTTCTGCACAGCCACTGACCATCACGGGATTCCTCCTCCCTCCTGTGCCTCAGTGCAACTAAATCTCCACACCTAGACAGCCGGTCTGTTCGCTGCACCTCAATCCCCAATGCCTGAGCCTCCCTGCCAAAGCCCTGCACCTGGCTCCATAGAATTAAGTCTCACATCTCGCTGGGAACTCGACTTCTTGTGCCCAGAGAGTCTTGGCTCCCCTCACTAGATGACCCAAGTCTGAGGAACACAGTGTCCGTCTTCTCTAAAGAAGTACTTGGAGAAGTTTTTCTCAGGTGACCACATGGCCTAATGGATAAGGCATCTGCCTTCCAATCAGGTGATTGAAAGGTCAAGTCTTTTCGTGGTTGTGCTTGTGCAGTTTTACCTTTGGGCTGAACGTCCTGCTCCCTTCAGGGCTGGAACCTCTTCTTGGCCGCTCAGGCCAATGCTCTGGCTTCAGCTAGAGCCCCGGGAAGGAGTTGGGGGTTGGGTGTCACAAAGGCTGGGGCATGAGCCCCAGGTGCTTCCAGTCTCGCCTTTGCCCTTCCTGACTTGCCAAAGAAACTGGGCGGCTGCCCGGGCTAGTGTGTGGAGCAGTTTCCCTCTTCCAAGTGTGCGCCTGTCCCTGTGCTGGAGGGTACTTGCTACATAGCGTCTTCAGAGCCTGGGTGTTTCTCTGCTTCTCGCCAGGTGGGGAAAAGCCTCTTGGGGTAAAATCTCCTGCCCCACTGCCAAAGTGAGCACCTGGAGTGGGAACGGTAAGAGGCCCCACCAGGGGGGCTGGCCCTGCTTTCCTACCGTCTTCTGATGTTGGCCACAGAGCATCAGCAGCCGCCCCACATGCTGGTCTGTGGGTGGCCTTCAGTGGGGTTTGGCGTGGCAGGGAGCAGGCTGGCCAGGGGTCTTTGTCGCTGTATGCTGGCCACGCATAGGCATGGGCCTCCCCTCCTCTGAACAGCCAGAGTGAGTCTGTGCTTAGAAAGCAGAGACACAGGAGACTCCAGACAAGAGGGTGAGGAAGATTGGGAAAGGGCCTATGCAGACAGCAGCCCACACCTCAGGGACAGGGCCTGGTTAAGGGATGTGGAGGCACCAAATTGCCCCAAATTTCCTGGTGCCCCACGCAGCTGTGTACTGCTCCAGCGGCCAATCCGATCCCCCGTCTGGCTGAGCCGGCCAGGAAAGCTGCCCCTGCCCCTGCTCCGCCTCTTCCCCACAGCCCCCACCCCTGGTCTGCCCCACCCCCCTCTTCCCACCCCTGCTCCACCCCCACTCTGCCCCTTCCACTGAGCTACATCCCGGTCGACGGCAGGAGGGATCAGGCGCACCCGGCACGCAGTGGGAAGTGGAACGACCTGGCCCCAGCCTGCTCTGCTCCACCAGCTCCCAGCCGCGCCGCTGGTGAGTGCTGGGGGGTGTTTCTCCCCCACCCTGCAACTTCCAAGGCTGGGAGCAGAGTGCAACTTCCAAGGACGGGATCACTCCACTTCCCGTCGCCCCGTGAGTGTGGGGTCAGGCCTGCCCTGCAATTACCGGGCGGCGGGAAGTGGAGTGACCTGGCCCCACCCTGCTCCGCTCTGCCAGCTCGGGCTGGGGGACGGGGGTGCTGTGTATGGCAACAAAATGTCTCGGGACAACCCTGAATAGATCATTTTTCCACAGGGACCAATGGCTGTTAGAATAGAGATATTCAGGCTGCCTGTACAGGCCTAGACTTTAAGAACTTAGGTGTATTTTTATCACTTAGCTAGTGACAGGGGTATAAAACAAAGAACCAAAATCCCAGTCTGCCTGTGTCTGGGCCTTCTCTCCCTCGGAGAGTCTGAGCCCTTGTTCGTAGGCTAAGGCCTTTGGCTAAGCAGCAGGGGCAGCCATAAGCTGGGAAGCGAATGGTTCCATCCTCACCTCCCAAACCCGTCACACTGAACAAGGTGGGGTTGGGCTGTTAGGAAGACGATCCTGTCCCCATAGTGCCCATCACCAGCAGATAACGAAACAGATCTTAAGGGAGCATCTGGTCTGGCAAGAAATCCCTTCTCAATGGTTGTGGTTGTGAAACCCTCATTTCTGTAGGGTTTATCTTTCTGGCCCCCACTTTTCTATTCTCAATCTGTCTGGTTCTCTAGTTGTTTCTGTCTGCTGACGAGTTAATTTTGCTGAGTGTAAGTTAATTAGGGGAGTGGGATATAATTGGTTAGAGAATTCTCTTAGAATAGGTTAGAATTGGTTAGTTACCTTTCAGTACAATGATTGGTTAAGGTCTAGCTGAGAATATTACTGTATAAACTGGGGTCAGACAGGAAGTGGAAGAGGAAATTGGAATCATGCTAACGGGGGGGATGGGTATAGGGAACGGGGAACAGGGACACAGACAAGGCTCTGCGGTGTCAGAGCTGGGAAGGGGGACGTGGGGTAAACACTCTGCAGTGTCAGAGCTCATAGACTCATAGACTTTAAGGTCAGAAGGGACCATTATGATAATCTAGTCCGACCTCCTGCACAACGCAGGCCACAGACTCTCACCCACCCACTCCTGTAACAAATCCCTGCCCTATGTCTGAGCTATCGAAGTCCTCAACTCATTGTTTAAAGACTTCAAGGTGCAGAGAATCCTCCAGCAAGTGCCCCGTGCCCCACGCTGCAGAGGAAGGTGATAACCCCCAGGGTCTCTGCCAGTCTGCCCTGGAGGAAAATTCCTTCCTGACCCCAAATATGGCGATCAGCTAAACCCTGAGCATGTGGGCAGGACTCACCAGCCAGCACCCAGGAAAGAATTGTCTGTAGGGATGTGGGGTAAACGCTCTGCAGTGTCAGAGCTGGGAAGGGAACAACATGGAACAGACTCTATCAGTCTACAGAGATAAGCCCGACTGGTGTGAAGGGCTTCGGAATCTGCTTGCTTGGAAACTAACCCCAGTAAACATCCTTTTGTCTGCGCTTCCCACTTCTGGTCTTTTGCTGCTTGCTATCTGTGACAAGAGCCAGGGAAGTGGGCGGGGGAAGGGAAAGCCCTCTAACAATGGCTCCTTGCTCCTCTCCCTTCAGGCTCAGGGGTCAAGGATGGGCAGGACTCCAGGCTCTGCTTGAGGGATCCTGGCAAAGGGGCTGGGGGAGTGGAGGGGAGAGAAAGGATTATAGATGCTCATCTGCACTCTGGAGAGGAGGTAATAAGTGAAGGGGGCATTTTTGAGTCCTCTCCTTCTCAGTGTCCCCAGGGCTAGAATTCTACATTCCACAGGGGCAAATAAGGGGGTGAAGCCATTTGGCTAATGAAAACCAGGGCTCCAGGTGAGGTTTGAACTCACAACCTCAGCATAGCTCCCCTCAACACTGCCCTATAAGTACTGCGCGCTAACCAATTGCACCACTGGAGCACCTGTAAATTGTCATTCTCCAAACCCCCTAGGTTGATACAGGCGAGGCGTGACCCCAAAACATTCTCAGTGGGGCTGAGAGCAGGTAGCGACAAGTGTTGTACTCGGTGGGGTGGATTCTTCATACGGGTTCCAGGCCCCATTTGACCCTTTTGTTCTTCCCTGGGTAATAACAGAGCTGGTTAAGACTCAATGGAGAGTCTTGCTGCAGACCAACAGAGCTGAAATCACTGATAACCAGCACTAAGCATTAGTCCTGCTTTGGGACAGTGTCTCTCATGCAAGGAACTGCCTAGTCTGCACTAGCAGTGAGGCTCCCTCACTAACAGCTGAAATCAGGGAGAGCTGTGTGAAGTGCAGGGCCCCAGGGGTGCTTGAACAGGGGGGAAGAACACCCCAGGACTTTTAAAAATGGGAGGGCTCTGCCTTGCCACTTTGTAATGACCGTAAGGGCAAGTGAGGGTGGGGAGGGGACGGAGAGCAGTGAGCAAGAAGTGGGGTGGTCTGGGGGGGAAGAGGCAGCGTAGGAGCGGGTCCTTGGGGAGAAAGGGTGGGGCAGGGGCGTGGTGTTGAGTGGAAGGGGTGGGACTACTGTTTGGGCTCCAGTGGCCGCTCCTTTTAGGGAGCCTGCCCCGCTCCTGGTGGGACCACAAGACGTTCCAGAGCAGAGAGGGTGGCCAGCAGAGCGGTGACAGGGTGGAACGGCAAGTGGCCGGCAATGTGGCCAGACAGCGGAGGGAGAAAGGGGCTTTCCCCCCAGGAGGTAAGAGGTGAACTCTGGGTTTTCGCTGACCCAGGACAGCAGCTGTGGGTGAGGTGCAGTGAAGGGAGGGGCACATCCGCAGAGCTTTTGGTGTCTGGATTTAGGAGCCCGAGGCAAAAGGCCACTGCCCAGTGCACTGTGGGGCAGGTGTTTTGCTCATAGTTTTGTGTTATGATTGTGGTGTTTTCCCAAGTTAATACAAGGTGATTTTCCTCCTTTTTCTTAAAGTTTCTTTTCCACACTCAGTGGTTGTGAGTGGGGAAAGTATCGCCTCTTAGAGTCACCCAGTGGCCAGGGTTAGTTTCCCCAGGTTACTGGGTGGGGGCTTAGGCAGATTGTGTGTTGTATTGTTGAAGAGGAGCCCCAAGCACCCAAACAGGGAATTGTAACGTCAACCTTCAGAGTAAGAGCCAGAGGTGCTGCCAGCTGAGCTAGCCAGGCCGCCTAAACGTATTAACCCCTTTCACCGCAAGAGCAAACACACCGGGTACTTCTGTGCTTCTCAGCAGCTGGGAAAAAGCCTCTTGGGGGAAATATCTCCTGCCCCACCACCAAAAGGAGCCCCCTGAGTGGGAACGGTCAGAGGCCCCACCTGCTTTCCAACCACCTTGTGATGCTGGCTGGCCGCAGAACGAATGCTGGTCTGTGGGTGGCCTTCAGTGGGGGTTCGGCATGGCAGGGAGCAACCTGGCCGAGAGTCTTTGTGGCTGTCTGCTGGCCACGCATAGGCATGGTTCTCCCCTCCTCTTGCCCTGCCCCTGGATGCTCTGTGGCTTTTAAGCCTTCCCTTGGAGCTGTCAGCACCAGCCGCCTCTGCTGCAGGTGCCCAGAGGAGGAGAGGTGCTGGGCTCCAGCCTGGGACTCTGCCTCCCTCCTGCCTAGCCCTGACTATGAAGCCTGGCCCTGGAACTCCTTCCTTTAAATGCCATGTGGGCAAGAGGAAGAGTGTGGCAGCTGCAGGGACCAAAGTTGTGGGCATCAGATGAAGCAGCGAGAAACAACCATATGGTCAAACCACAGGACTCTCTAGCCAGACTGTTAAGTTCTAGGACCCCACCCTATAGCCACCAGCCCATTGAACCAGCCAGACCAAAGACCTGTCTCCAGTGGGCATCAGTCACCCAGCGGGAGAGAAAAAAACTCACTCTAGTTCACCCTGAGAGAAGGTAGCCAAACACATTGAGCTCCAGAGATTTGCAGCAAAGTCACATATCTCCAGGAGGGCCCACTGATATTTGAACTCAGATTTAAGGATTCAGAGTCCTGAGTGCTGCCCATTAGACCATGGGACCTGCTGCTATTTCATTTTCTAGACCCCTGTAACTCTCAGCTGGCTGGTTTGCACTCTGCACTTATTGCTTCCCACCAGCGGCTTCCTCTCGCAGGACTCTCTCTCCTCCTCCAGTGACTATAGTCCTGCACTACCGGATCCACAGGTCCTGCCCTGAGTCCCTGCATCCCCCTGCTTTGTCTCCATTCCCTGCAGGCTGCAAAAATGTCAGGGGAAGCCGCCCCTCCCTTCAGTTGGTGCTCCTGCTTATATCAGCCAGCTGCAGCCTTATCTCCTGGAACTCGGGCAGCTGTCGCTTGATCCGGTCGTACAGTCACACGCTGACTGGCTCCCCTGCCTGGATGCTCTTGTAGAAATCCCACAGGTGACACTGCAGGACTTGGCACCGTTGGGTTCTTTAATGTTGTGGTGTTTCCCCAGCCACCGGAACAAAGCCCCCAACTCCTCCCTGACTGACTCCCACCAATCCCCCTGGTTACCATAGAACCCTCTGATGCTTTCCTGTTCTGCCAACACCGCCAGGCCTCACCCGCTGCTCCTTTATCTTGCAAGCTCTGGATGTTCAGCTTCCAATGTCCTCTGCCCTGGGTCAGGGAATTGCCCACTTTGAGCACATGGTGAGAGCTGCGTGATCCGAACTGTCCATTGGCACCACCCTGCACTGGGCTGTCGACGTGCTCTCCTTCACGGAAATCCGGTCAGTGCGACTCCTGGCCTGTCCCCGCAGAAAGGTGGACACCACCCTCTGCGGCTGGTGTGAGCTCGGGTCAGAGGAATAGGAGGCTACCACCCGCCCTCCACTCGTTCCATTACGGAGAAACACGTCCTCTAAGCCAACCTCACTACAGCCTTGCGCCAGGTAGTGCTCATCATAGAAGAGTTTCCTCCGACGGTCAGGAAAACAGGACCAGCAGTCCTCAGGCCGGCTGCAACAATTGAAATCCCCCCTGAGACAGCTCCCATCCCTCATCGTTAAAGGTCAGACCAGCCAACTATGGGCAGAAGCCCACAGTATCTTTTCCTACTGCAGAGCCCAAGATCAAGGAGTCACATTGTGCATAGGCACCACTGTGCTCCCAGGAAACAAGCCACCCCTGCACAAAGAGAGATGAAAGGACCTGCAAAAGCCTGGGATTGAACCAGGGACCTTTAGATCTTCAGTCTAACGCTCTCCCAACTGAGCTACTTTGGCAGCTGTGTTGTAACTTTTTGGCCAGTTGCTTCTCTGCCTGGGATGTTTTTGCAGCAGTTGCACACAAAAAGGACGTCATTGTGAGCGGCCCATGAAGACAAGACTCGCTTTTGCCTGCCTTGCTCAGCTTGACTTGCTGCCTCACCCTGTTCCTGCCCTAGTGCCCGGGTTGACCTGGTGGTGGAAGGGGACTGGGGGCCAGTGGCGCGGGGAGGAGGTTGAGCTGGACCCTGAGCTAGACTAGACCCTGGCGGTGAGAGTCTGGCCACCACTTGCCGCCCCACCCTGTTGTCCTGGCTTCCCCCACTGGGCGTCATTTCGGGAGGGAAGTGGGGCTTCTGCCTCCCCTCCCCGATTTTCACACCGCAGAGGAGTGCGAACAGGAAAATGAACGGCTGGTCCACACCCCAACCGGAGGAACCCGACGTAGCCTCAGGATTAAGACCTAAGGACTCAGGCTGAGAACTGATATAACTCCACTCATCTGGGATTTAACAACTTGTTTTCCATGGAACAGGGCCAGATCCAGCGTTTTTCCTGCCCCAAGCAGCAAAAAAAAACCCAGAATCCACAATCGATGGCAGCTCTACCATTTTCGGCAGCAAGTCCTTCCCTCCGAGAGGGACTGAGTGGGCCAAATTGCCACTGAAGAGCCGGACGTGGCTACCCTCTCTGTTGGCTGCCCCAGGCACCTCCTTGCTGTGCTGGCAGCACCACATGATGTAGCAGGCGATAGCTAACCCAGGTGGGGACATGACTCCACACACCGCATTCAAAGGGCCTCTCCCTTGTGCGGATTCTCTGATGTTCAGAAAGGGATGAGTGAGTGTGGAAAATGCTTCCCTAGCACCTCAGCGCTTTCTAAACCTCAGAGAATCCACACGGGGAGTGGCCCTGTGAATGCCCTGTGTGAAAAGCTTCTCTTGGCCCTCAGCCTATGTGAGCCATCAGGGAATCTGCCAGGGAGACCAACACCATAAACACCTCTAGGGCTCGCCAGACTTTTTTTCTTTAATATTTTTTCCTGATCCCCACACAGTAACTTTTAAAGCTGTTTGAACTGTTTGCAGCACCGTTATCCCTCAGTTTGACCAGATGAGTGGCCCATTTTTGCCTTTTGCAGTTTGCCCTGTTTTGAGGTGGGCCCATTTGTCCCTCTTCTGTCCTTTGTTCTGTTTCCCAGGCAAATTGGTCACCTGGCCTCCACCTCTCTCTTTGTTCTCTGAAGGACATAAATCCACAGCGTGTAGAGGTCAAGCAGAGGAGTTTATTACACACAGCGCTGGCGGAGTGTCACCTGGCTTATTAGGCTCAGAGGCACTGTCAATCAATTGATTACAATAGAACATATAGGTGATGGGGAAGGCAGTGCCACACCCCGGGATAGGTTTTGCAGCAAGATAAGATAGCACAGTAGCCAATGGTTAACAGGTTACATAATATCTGTGCCCATGGTCTCAGGTTAGCAAGTTGACATTTAATGAATACTTTGATAAAATGTTAGTAGTATAAAATATCTATGTTGAATTCTGATTTGGGGTCCATAGGAATGGAGCAACTCCTTTGATTGTCCACCAGGTACATTCCTAGGGGTTAAAGCAAAGAAACAGTGAAAGTATATGGCAATAAAGATTGTTTTCTGTGTGTCTTACGGCAGGCATTGGTCCCTGGGAAGGGAGGGGCAAGGATGCCATATCTTATACTGACACGTGCCAACATTTCATAAACTCAAGGTTGTATCTGTGGGAAGAACGTCTCCCTACAGAAGAGACTAACACAATAGGAACAGGGATTCTTTGTTCAATCTGCAACTCTGAATAAGACACAATTATTTAGTTCTTAGCTCCAACACCTGGCAATTTGCTGACCAGGCCTATCTTAGCAAGCAAGGCTTTCTGTTCACCCAGCTTTCTCTTAGCTGGTCACGATTTGCTAGGCCTCTGGTCCCTTGACCATACTCTGGACTTTGGGTCTGGAAAAGAGCTGGCAAAAGCCATACACCAGGTTGTTATTTAAAATGCACATGGATTTTAAGCCTTCACATACAGTAATGGCAAAGTTCTTGGTTCAGACTTGTAGCAGTGATGGAATAAACTGCAGGTTGAAATGAAGTCTCTGGAGTCCATCCACAGCTGGGATGGGTCATTCAGTCCTTTGTACAGAGCTTCAGTTTGTAGCAAAGTCCATCCAGAGGTATGAAGCAGGATTGAAGACAAGATGGAGACGTGGCATCAGCCTTTTATAGTCTCTTGTCATGTGGTTTTTGCTTTCTTTGTCCCAAGGACACTCTATACAGCACCTGGCATAGAAAAACCCTAAAGTTCTGTCCATAGGCATGTCCCTGCATACCTTGCTGAGGCACAAGGCGTATCTGCCTTCTCTCAATGGGTCGATTGTACAGCTGATGGTCCTTAATGAGCCATCAAACAGGCTAGACAGAACTGACACCAACTTGTCTGGGGTGTTCCCCGGAAGCAGAGCACAAGTTTGAAATACGGGCAGCATAGAGCCAATATTCATAACGTCAACTACAAAAATGATACACATCTAGAGATAGCATCATTATAATCAGCCAATCAGAACCTCTCCATAGACCCCTTACACGACAACCTTTCTACCATATTGGCTGCAAATATAGAACAGTGGTCACAACAATGATCTATACAGTTATAGGTTATGTCAATAATATCACAGGAGGTGACACGGCATCAGTGAGACTGATACTGGAATACTGCCTCCAGTTCTGGTGTCCTCATTTGAAAAAGATGTTGTGAAATTGGAGCTGGGGCAGCAAAGAGCCACCAAATGTTCTGAGGGCTGGAGAAAAATGCTTTCTAGGGAGCTATTGAACGAGCTCAACCTGTTTAGCTTATCAAAAGAAGATTGAAAGGTGACTTCAATGAAGTGTTGAAGTGCCTTAATGGAAAGAAAAGATTGGGTATTAAAGGGCTCTTTAATCGAGCAGAGAAAGGCATAACAAGACCCAATGGCTGGAAGGTGAAAAGAGACAAATTCATATTACAATTAAGGCACAAATATTCACCAGCGAGGATGATTCACTACAGGAACAAGCTACCAAGGAAAGTGGTGGATTCTCCATCTCCTGATGTCATTTAATGAAGTCTAGATGCCTTTCTGGAATGTGTTTGCCCCAAAAGTAGCTCTTGTGTCATACAGGAGGCCTGTGATATGCAGGGGGTCAGATTAGATGCTCTAATGGTCTCTTCTGGCCATAAAGTCGACTAATTTCTGAAAAACTGAGTGTAGCATTGGGAGCAGTGTCTGATGTTTTCCTGTCTAGCCGGCTTGCTGCCTAGAACGAACGCTCCTTGAGTGGGGTGATCCACAGGGAGTAGCTCAAACCTCCAAAGTGCCTGGCCAGGGGCAGGACATTAGCACAGCAAGGGAGGGGTGTGGCAGTGACATCACAAAGGCCTTTTGCAAGACCTCAGACTATTGGCCAAAGGTGGTGGGGAGGTGGTGACCTCACAGAGAGATGCTGACATCAGCCAGGCAGGACAGGGGCGAGGGGCCAGGGAAACCTCAGAGACCCTGTCGCTTTGCTTCAGCAAGTCTCCTTCTCCAGGTCTCTCTTTGAGGACTGAGAGAGTATTCGGGTTCACGGACGTGAGTGCCAGGAGGAACCTCTTTCGAGTTTTCTCCTTCCCTTTTCCTTATTTTACTAGAAAACAGCCGTCCCTGTTTAGAAGGTAAGAGCCTCCTCGAGGTTTGAAACCTGTTCAGTCTGATCCATCAGGTGACAGCTGAATTCTAGGAATGGAAAACATGAGCTTAAGGAGGCAGAATTTTATTCTGCACCTGGGATTTTGTCCCTTAGAATCACTGGGGACATTAGGGTTGGTCCTTTTTGTTTCACCTTTTCCTCCATCCATCCATCCCTCCCTACTTTCTCTTTGTCTCTTGCTTCTTTTGTCCTTTCACCTGTTCCCCTCCCAACACCGGGAGGGGTGTGTGTGTTGCGGGGGAGCAGTGTGGTTTTTCCCCGTGTAGCCAGCACCAGACCTAGCACCACCCCCAGCTCTGCCCCCTTCCTGCCACTGCAACCCCATCTCACCTCCTGACCCTGGCTGGGCGCCCCCGGCTCCTCGTAGCAGGGGGCTGTGCAGGAGGGTCTCCTTGCAATCATGAGTGGGTCTCTGGTGGGTGCTGTCACCTCCGCCAGAGACCCCCAAGAGACTCACTAGCTTCCTCCGCATGCGGGGAGGGGCTCCTACTTTCTGACTTGAGGGGGGGGGGAGATTCTGTGATATCAGAGCCTGTGGGGGGAGGGGATCGAATCATAGTCTGGAGTGGCAGGGCAACCCCCTTCCCCAGTCAGATTCCACTAGGGGGCTGGGCTGGGATCTGTAGGGAGGGAGACACAGGAAAAAGCAGCCGCTACTATGGAACCCAGGAGTCCTGGCTCCCGGTCCCCCTGCTCTCACCTCTAGACCCCCCTCCGCTCCCAGAGCCAGGGATAGAACCCAGAGGTCCTGGTGCCCAGCCCCCTCCCTGCTCTGACTAGTCAACCCCACTCCCCCTTTAGTCCCGCTGCCTCTTCTATCCACCCAGCCCACCTGTCCATCCCTCTGCTGCAGGTTTCTGGGGTGTCACCCCTGCTCTGCACTCCCCCAGTGCAGCCCAAGGCCTTTCTTCCCCCCAATCACACATCCTCTCCCCCCTCATGCTGGATCATCTGCTTGGCCCCCCACCGCCTCTCGAGGTGCGCTGTGCGGCGTGGCTGGGGATTGTGCAATGGCCCAGCACCAGGCAACGCAGAACGTAAACCACAGGCCCTGCCCTACCCCACCCCACCGGAGCTGCCTTCCAGGTGCATCGGAGCCCAGCGCCCTGCACCTGTGCCCTCCTGTCTCACAAGGGGTGAGCTACAGCCCCACCATGCTCTGCAGAGGGGAGAAGGGTCAAACCAACCAGCCCATTTAGGATGGGGGAATCAACACCCTTTTTTCTGCACAGCCACTGACCATCAGCAGGATTCCTCCTTCTCCTCCTCCCTCCTGTGCCTCATGTGACTAAATCTCCACACCTAGACAGCCGGTCCATCCGCTGCACCCCAATCCCCCAGGCCTGAGCCTCCCTGTCAAAACCCTGCACCTGGCTCCATAGAATCAAGTCTCACATCTCACTGGGAACTTGACTTCTTGTGCCCAGACAGTCTCAGCCCCCCTCAGTAGATGACCTGAGAAACACAGTGTCCGGCTTCTCTAAAGAAGTATTTGGAGAGATTTTTCTTGTGTGACCACGTGGCCTAATGGATAAGGGGTCTGACTTTGGATCAGGTGATTGAGGGTTCGAGTCCCTTGGTGGTTGTGCTTGTGCAGTTTTACCTTTGTGTTGAACGTCCTGCTCCCTTCAGGGCTGGAACCTCTTCTTGGCGGCTCAGGCCAATGCTCTGGCTTCAGCTAGAGCCCCGGGAAAGAGTTGGGGGGTGGGTGTCACAAAGGCTGGGGCATGAGCCCCAGGTGCTTCCAGTCTCGCCTTTGCCCTTCCTGACTTGCCAAAGAAAATGGGCGGCTGCCTGGGCTAGTGTGTGGAGCAGTTTCCCTCTTCCAAGTGTGCACCTGTCCCTGTGCTGGAGGGTACTTGCTACATAGCCCCTTGGGAGCCTGGGTGTTTCTCTGCTTCTCACCAGCTGGGGAAAAGCCTCTTGGGGTAAAATCTCCTGCCCCACTGCCAAAGTGAGCACCGTGAGTGGGAACGGTAAGAGGCCCCACCAAGGGGGCTGGCCCTGCTTTCCTACTGTCTTTTGATGCTGGCCACAGAGCATCAGCAGCCGCCGCGCATGCTGGGTGGCTGTTGGCCTTCACTGGGGATTCAGCACGCCAGGGAGCAGGCTAGCCCAGTGTCTTTCTGGCTGTCTGCTGGCCACGCATAGGCATGGTTCTCCCCTCCTCTTGCTCTGCAGCTTATAAGCCTTCCCTTGGAGCTGTCAGCACCAGCTGCTTCTGCTCTAAAGGTGCCCAGAGGAGGAGAGGTGCTGGGCTCCAGCCTGGGACTCTTCCTCCCTCCTAACTATGAAGCCTGGCCCTGGCACTGCTTTCTTCAAGTGCCAGGCAGGCAAGAGGAACAGCACAGTGGCAAGTGCCAAACTTGTGAGCATCAGGTGAAGCTGTGAGAATCCCAACCCTCAGGCATCAGTAGCCAGTTCTAGAGCCCTGATCCACTGCAGCCGTCCCACCCAGAGCCTGGTTCTAGGAGGTGAGAGTCACCCAATAGGAGGGGAAAGACTGGTTCCTGCACAGCTGGAGACAGGGGAGTTGAGCACTGTGAGCTCCAGGGCTTTACCACAAGCCAACACAAGGTCCCACTGAGATTTGAACTCAGACTGCAGGATTCAGAGTCCTGAGTGCTGCCCGTTACATCATGGCACCTGCTTGTGCTGTTTTCTCTGCACATCGGTGACTCTCACGGGGCTGGCTCGTGTAAGGGGCTGTTGGCCCCTTACTAAAACTTAGTGGGTGTTTGGTTGGCTAGTTCCCAGTCCCAATAGAAGGGGGAAGGGCCAATGGGAAATCAGGACCCTGAGACTGACAGTCCCCTGGGCAATGGGGAGAGGCCAAAGCTCCAAGTTAGCCGCACTGACAGGCCAGGCAGTGTAATGAGGGAGTCACCAGGCCAGGGGGTCCCATCCTCCGTGGGAGCTGGAACTGCCTGGGCCAGAGTGGGGCAGAGCTAAGGAGAGAGCAGGAGCCTGAGAAGAGCCGGGGAGCAGAGCTGCGCAGGTGTAGTGCCGGAAACTGCTCCCTGTAGGACTTTGCTACCTGGAGCAGTTACTGAGACCTGAGGTTGTTCTTATTTGCTGACTTGTCCTAATTGGCTAAAATTTGACAGTGGTGGGGGATGGAAGCATAAAGGCTTCGTCCTCCAAGCGACCCTGCCTGGTGTCCATCTGTATCTATTACCTCTTAATACCGGATTGTAAAAAATAGAGTGAGGTCATTTAAACATCATTTATTTTGCAGCTTCATTTACTGTGCTAACAATGTAGCATCCTGACACTGATACGTCTGCCCATGTGACCTGTGGGTTGGATTTATTATAGTGGGGTGTGGGACATGTGGAGGATAATTTAAACTCTTAATTTCCTTATGGTTTCCCTGCAATATACTTTTCTGCTGGTGCAATTTCTGACCATTGCACGTCTATTGTATTTATTACAATAGCACAAGTAAGTCACACAAGTGACATAGTCTAGGGCAGGAGTCGGCAACCTTTCAGAAGTGATGTGCTGAGTCTTCATTTATTCACTCTAATCTAAGGTTTTGCGTGCCAGTCATACATTTTAACATTTTTAGAAGGTCTCTTTCTATAAGTCTCTAATATATAACTAAACTATTGTTGTATGTAAAGTAAATAAGGTTTTTAAAATGTTTAAGAAGCTTAATTTAAAATTAAAGTAAAATGCAGAGTCCCCCAGACTGGTGGCCAGGACCTGGGCAGTGTGAGTGCCACTGAAAATCAGGTCACATGCCACCTTCGGCACGTGTGCCATAGATTGTCTACCCCGGTCTAGGGGCTTGGCTACATTGGAAGTTAGCGCTCATTAAAGCAGCCCCGGGCACCCTAACTCCTGAGGTGTCCACACTGGCAAGGCACATGGAGCACCTGGGCTCTGGAGCTCTCCTGGTAATCCACCTCCATGAGAAGCATAAAGCTCGCTGAGCCTCGGCTGAAATGCCCGGGCGTCAGGGTGGATGACGTATTGTGTTACTGCACTGTGATTGGCCTCAGGAAACGTCCCATAATCCCCTGAAGTCAAGTGCCCACTCTGGTCATTGTTTTGAAATCGGCTGCAGGCATGCGGATATCCCCTTTCAAAGCTCCGTTTCTGACAGCCGGCTGCTTATCTGCTCTGGGACAAAGCAACCATTAGTGTGGAATGCTGCTGCTGTTGTGAGTGTGTATGAGGGGAGGTGGGGGTCTGCTGCTGTCCGAACACACAAGACAGCATGCTGACACACTCTCAGCCCCCCAAACACACTGTCACTCCCCCCACGTACACACAACACACTCCCTGTCACACTCCACCCCCGTCCCCCATTTGAAAAGCACGTTGCAGCCACTTGCACACTGGGATAGCTAACACACTGCACTGCTCTCTGTGGCATTGCCAGAGCTGCTAATGTGGCCACTCCAGTGCGCTTGCAGCTGTCAGTGTGAACACACAGCAGCGGTTTCCCTGCTGTGGTTTAACTCCCAGTGCTCTACATCTGCAAGTGTAGCCAAGCCCTAAATTTGCCAGACCAACCGAACTCAGTAACTGCCCTCCACCACCACATGCAGGGAGTAGGGGCACCGTGGAGCACACGCCACACTTGCTGGCTCAGCCTTGTGCATGCTGGGGTGGCCACCTCCCCATTGATGAGACCTGGTCCCACCATCTCCGCGGACCTCCAGTCTGCCCTGCTGCCATCCCTGTCTGTGTTGTCTTCTCTAGCAGTTGACTGGAAGGTGAGCACTGGCCGCATGCCATGTAGCCGTGTTGTCTCGAAGGGTGAAAGCAGGAGGAATGGTGCCTTCATAGCCCACCTAATATTCCATAACATAGTTAAGGAAAATATTTCTCAATGAATTCTCAGTAAAAGATCAGTAGCAGCCAGTGTCCACATCAGTCTACGAGCATTGGTATTTTCTTGAAATTTGTCAGACCAACCTATCTAACACCTAACACACATTTGAAGTTCTTCTTTTCACACTGTTGCTCATTCTCAGGTTCTGCTTTGTCTCCAGACAGATCCATTCTCTTTCAGGACAGCCTTGCTCTTTCTGTCTGTTTCACTCACTGAGGTGTCGGAGTAAACACTCCCCTTCCTTCTATTCTCAGACAAACACTAGTATTAAGTGTTTGCTACTGATGGGTCTAGAAAGGATTTGTCAAGTGGAAGATGCTGTTTCTGGGGGATTGCTCCGAAGATCCAGTACTTTGGGTTCAAATGTCTCCCAGCTTCCTTGGGGAACATAACACCAAGGCTTTGTTGCAATATACAAGAAGGAAGGAGTTTTTCCACCCCAGATGGGACTTAAACCCACAATCTCTGGCTTAGGAAGCCAATGCCTGATCCATTAGGCCACTAGGGCCCTGAAGAGCAGTGGAAAGAAGGATGGAAATTCCCTCTCAGGATTGCACATTCCTCACATTCACTCAGAAGCCAAATACCCATTTAATGGCCTTACAGAAATGTCTGCATCCCCTGGCAGCGAGGCAGCTGGGCAGGTGGCTGACAGAGCTGAGCACCACCTTTCTGCCAGCCACCTTTAGAGAAGAACCCCACCCTAGAGTCACCCCTCCCTCCTTCAGCACCTCCACGGCTGTGGCTCTGAGTGGCAGTAGGATGATTAGGGGTGAATCCGGGGCTGGAAGGGGGGTAAGGTCGGCCTGTAAGGAGGAACCAGGTGGGGCAGACCCAGGGGGAGGCTGTGGGCTGCTGGTTGGTTGTTGGGATCTGAGCTCTAGATCAAAGCTGCACAGTGACCTGACCCCAGGGTTATAAGGCCGACACAGTGACCCCCTTACTGGCCTCGGTGACCCCCAAACCCTTGTTACTAAGGGCATTGAGGACTCTCTGTCCCTTAATAACTTCTGGGAGCTCCCAGCAGGCTGCGGGCGTCAGCCGCCTCCTGCCTCACAGGTTAGACTCTTGGTGCTGTGCCAGCCGCCCCCTCGCTTGCAGGCCCAGTGTGAGAAGCAGGAGGCGCGGTGCTGGCAGAAGAGGGTTTTGATTAATCGAGCTCTGTGTTATGGGCACAGGACGCTTCCACTCAGTAGCACAGCTGGGGGGGAGCAGGGGGAGCAGCTAAGGGAGTCGGGTGCCTCCGGTGGGGGTGTGGAGCAGCTGTTCGTTTTCCTGTTCGCACTCCTCTGCGGTGTGAAAATCGGGGAGGGGAGGCAGAAGCCCCACTTCCCTCCCGACATGACGCCCAGTGGGGGAAGCCAGGACAACAGGGTGGGGTGGCAGGTGGTGGCCAGACTCTCTCCGCCAGGGTCTAGTCTAGCTCAGGGTCGAGGTCAACTTCCTCCCCGCACCACTGGCCCCCAGTCCCCTTCCACCACCAGGTCAACCCGGGCACTAGGGCAGGAACAGGGTGAGGCAGCAAGTCAAGCTGAGCAAGGCAGGCAAAAGCGAGTCTTGTCTTCATGGGCCACTCACAATGACGTCCTTTTTGTGTGCCACGGCTGCAAAAATATCTCAGGCAGAGAAGCAACAGCCCAAAATATTGCCACGCAGGTGCCAAAGTAGCTCAGTTGGGAGAGCGTTAGACTGAAGTTCTAAAGGTCCCTGGTTCAATCCCAGGCTTTGACAGGCCCTTGCATTTCTCTTTGCACAGTGGTGACTTGTTTTCTGGTAGCACAATGGTCCCTGCACCCAAGGTGAGTCCCTGAGCTTGGGCTCTGCAGTAGGAAAAGATATTGTGGGCTTCTGCCCCTAATTGGCTGCCCTGACATTTAACAATGAGGGACAGGAGCTGTCTCTCCTAAGTGAGTTATTGGTGGACCCAATATGGCAGGAAGAGAGTGCTAGAGGGGGTGCTGGGCAGTGACAGGCAGGTATAGAGGATGAAAACTCTTCTGTGCAGCTGAGGGAGGGCAGTACCAGGGAAGGGGCAGGTGTGAAAGTGGCCCTGTGGAAGGGAGTTGGGGGCCCAGGAGGAGGCACTTGATGTTCAGTGTCTTGGAGCAGCTGGACTTGGCCATGGTGGGTGTTCAGGAAATGCACATTAACAACTCTAGGGTAGCTTGATTGGGCAGAGGGTGATTGGAGGAAGGGCCCATCTCTCTGGTCCTCCAGGCCAGGGAAGAATGATGGGGTTGGAGTCTTGCTCTTCACATTCGCAGTGCGAGTACAGAAGGGGCTGGAGCTCCAACCAGGGAGGGTATTACTGGTGGGCTTTGTGCTCCATGGCACTGGTTACGGCTATATTAGTGTGTATGGTCCCCAGTTAAGGCATGAAAGGAAAGTTCTGTGAAGGAACTGGCTCCCTTCTTCTAGACCGCACGGTGTTTGGTGTCAGGGGAGATTTCAATTGTTGTACCGGCCTGAGGACTGCTGCTCCTGTTTTCCCAACCATCAGAGGAAACTCTTCTACGATGAGCACTACCTGGCGCAGGTCTGTAGTGAGGTTGGCTTAGAGGACGTGTTTCTCCACAGTGGAGAGAGAGAGAGCCCCCCGAGAGGAAGCTGATGGTGGGAAGCAATAAGTGCAGAGTGCAAACCAGCCAGGAGTCACAGGGGTCTAGAAAATGAAACAGCAGCAGGTCCCATGGTGTAATGGGCAGCACTCAGGACTCTGAATCCTGGAATCTGAGTTCAAATCTCAGTAGGACCTTGTGGTGGTATGTTGCTTTGCTACAAAGCACTGGAGCTCAATGTGTTTGGCTACCTTCTCTCAGGTAAAGAGTGAGTTTTTTTCCCTCCTGCTGGGTGACTGATGCCCACTGGAGACAGGTCTTTGGTCCAGCTGATTCAATGGGCTGGCGGCTATAGGGTGGGGTCCTAGAATTTAACAGTCTGGCTAGAGATTCCTGCGGGTTGACCATATGGTTGTTTCTCGCTGCTTCATCTGATGTCCATAACTTTGGTCCCTGCAGCTGCCACACTCTTCCTCTTGCCCACATGGCATTTAAAGGAAGGAGGGCCAGGGCCAGGCTTCACAGTCAGGGCTAGGCAGGAGGGAGGCAGAGTCCCAGGCTGGAGCCCAACACACCTCTCCTCCTCTGGGCACCTGGGGTGTTGTTCCCCCCTGTTCAGGCACCCCTGGGGCCCTGCACTTCACACAGCTCTCCCTGATTTCAGCTGTTAGTGAGGGAGCCTCACTGCTAGCGCAGACTGGGCAGTTTCTTGCATGAGAGACACTGTCCCAAAGCAGGACTAATGCTTAGAGCTGGTTATCAGTGATTTCAGCTCTGTTGGTCTGCAGGAAGACTCTCCATTGAGTCTTAACCAGCTCTGTTATTACCCAGGGAAGAACAAAAGGGTCAAATGGGGCCTGGAACCCTTAAGAAGAATCCACCCCACCAAGTACAACACTTGTCGCTACCTGCTCTCAGCCCCACTGAGAATGTTTTGGGGTCACTCCTCGCCTTTCTCAACCTAGGGGTCTCAGAGAAGCCTAATTAATAGGTGCTCCAGTGGCACAATTGGTTAGTGCACAGTACTTATAAGGCAGTGCTGAGAGGAGTTATGCTGAGGTTGTGAGTTCAAACCTCACGTGGAGCACTGGTTTTCATTAACCAAGTGGTGTCACCCTCCTCATTTGGCCTGTGGAATGTAAAATTCCAGCCCTGGGGACCCTACAATCCTTTCTCCCCCCCCCCCCAGCCCTTGTGCCAGGATCCCTCAAGCAGAGCCTGGAGTCCTGCCCATGGCGTCTGTACTATTGACAAAGACTAATTGACATGGACAAAACACTCAAATCCCGCCTGGTGCGGGGAGCCAGGTTTGCTCTTCTAATTCTGTCGTTGGTACATTTCCAGGTCTGGGAATGTCCCACAACAGCATTTAATGGGAAGCTGCCTGCAGAACAGTGACACTGCACAGAGCTCCTGTGGAGGAGGGGTGGGAATTAGTAACATTTTGAGGATCGTTTGGGAAATGAGCCTTTGCTGACAAGATTTGTCTCTGTTCATATTTCACCTTCAGGTGTTATGTTGAGGGATCTTTAGTATATTTTTGTGAGGTTAATAACTATCTCCTCAACTTTATTTACTCAACTTAAAAATTGGTCACTTGATTTTTGCATCTCCCTGTGAAAATACAACTGACACATGTGGCTTTCCACAGGGGGTTATGATGTTAAAGTTAAGGAATTCAGTCTCTGTACTTCTGGGGGGAGTGTTGCTTTTTTACAGCTGCCTCAGGGCCAGGCACACTGGGCTGTTAGCTGCACCCACTGTCCTTGCCAGGGGCCCCTGCTGAACCCTGGGCGGCTGCACTGCAGTGCTGGGGTGACTGCAGGTAGAGAAGCTGCTGTGGAGCAATGTAGAGCAGGTGCAGGAAGGAGACGGGGTCACTATTCTCATTCTGAACTGCACAGCTTTCCAAATTTGGGACTAGATTCATAGATTCATAGACTTAAGGTCAGAAGGGACCATTATGATCATCTAGTCTGACCTCCTGCACAATGCAGGCCACAGAATCTCACTCACCCACTCCTGTAACAAACCCCAAACTTATGTCTGAGTTATTGAAGTCCTCAAATTGTGGCTTAAAGACCTCAAGGTGCAGGGAATCCTCCAGCAAGTGACCCGAGCCCCATGCCGCAGAGGAAGTCGAATGTCCGAGAACAATTCTAGGGGAAGGTGAACGCAGAGCAATGACACTGGAGATGCCCAGACCTCCAATAGGGGCAATGTGGAAATTAATAATGGGAAGATCATTTGTGAAATTAGATGTCACTGACAAGATTTGTCTCTGTTCCTATTTCACGCTATGGTGTTAGTTAGAGGAATCAGTACAGATTTTTACTATATTAATTAAACACTTATTTAATCAAGCCAAAAACTTAGTATCACTTATTTTTTCTCTGTCCTAGCAAGAATGAATTGAATTTTGTGACTTTCTGGAAAGTGCAGCGAGATTAAATGTGGGAAATTCAGTCTCTGTGTTTGTGAGCTGATGTTTTCCTCTCACAGGTCAGTGCCTGCATTGAAATACCAAGAGGGATCTAAGGGCTGGTGTACGCTGGGCACTGAACTGGCAAAGCGATGTCTCTCAGGGTGTGACCCCCCCACAAACCCATATAGTTAAGGTGACCTAAGCCCGGGTTAGATAGTGCTAAAGAAAAGGAAGAATTGTTCTGTCCATGCAGCTATTACAGGGATGGGAAAATTCCTCCAGTCACTGTCTACTCCAAAGTGCTATAGCAGTGCCACAGCAGCGTTTTAAGTGTAAACAGAGTGAAACTAGGTTTATCTCCAGTTCGCACTATGGATGCTCAGGCACTAAGACTACAATAATAACAACAGCAGCTCAGTGCTTGCATAGTTGGCAGGATTCAAACCTGCGCAGGGAGACCCCAATGGATTGCTAGTCCATCGCCTTAACCACTTGGCCACAACTACTTGACCTGCATTTGTTTCACTGCATAATGATTTTGTTCTCACTGAATTGTCACTTCAAATTGTTTGCTCAGACCAGCTTCCCCAGCACACTCACGGCTGCGCATCAGTGTAAGTGTGTCCTTGGGTGAACAACGAGAATTCCTGCCCATTTCCCTTCCGGCTGGAGCAGGATGAGAGTGTGTTTGTGTGAACGACATTGCTGTAGATTGTTGTTCATTCCCCACTCTGACAATTCAGACAGTCCCTTTCCTAGTCAAATCTCCAGCACATCGTTCCAATAGCAGGGGGCAGGATTTCTCTGGGGCACTGAGGGCTGGTGCATGAATTCAGCCTTGCATTCCACCCTTGATGTTTCATGGACTAACAACAGCAGCAGAAAGAAAGAGCCGAGCCAATATCTCCTTGGCAGGGATGCAGGTGCCACGACCCCTCTGTCTGACCATCGCCACTGCAGGAGAGAAGGGTTCACTGGAATCGAATGCCCTGGCTCAGACCAGAGACACAGGAAGATTTTGCTGTTCATGGATCTGTGCAAAGGAAATTTTGTCTGTGTGTGAAATTGAGGCGGGAAATGAAACGTCCACATGGTGGCCCAATGCTCTAGGGAATGTGGGTGAAGGACTCGGGCTGAGAAATGATTTAACAGGGGTTTGTATTTATTGCCCTGATTAAAATCTATGGCTAAAAGGCAGCCACTGTTGTTAGTACTTGTACCTGTGTAGGGACACCCCAGTGGGTGTCAAGTCCATTGCCTTCACCAGGGGCTGTCGATTATTTTATCAAGGTACAAATTTCTTGATCAAGGCCTAGACTCCAGAGAAAACATATACACTGCTGATAGGAAGAAGTACATCAAAAGATTTTGCAGCCACCATGGGCATATCTATGATGTGTCGTGTTTCACTCTTTATACCTGGCGCCACCTCCTTTCCCTTTAGCCTTGTAGTTGAGCAAGGGCAAAGCTGAACATCTCCTCAGATACCAGGGAGTGTTTATGTCCATTCCTGCGAGCTACACAGGGGTTTGATGTTGCTGCTTTCAGTCCTCTGGCTCTGCTGGGATAAGGAACAATTCAGGCTGTCACTGAACTGAAGGAGGAAGATCAGTTTTTGACAGGCAGAGGGACGCCTCCTCTTAAAGGGGTTTGCCTGGCTGGCAGCCCTGGTCCCCAGGTCTCGCCCGTGGGGCTCCTGCAGTTTTGGGACCGGGTCACTCCCTTGGCCCCACCTGCTGCCCCCAGGCGCTCCCCCCCAGTAAGAAGAGAAGAGAAGGGAGGGGAAGTCTTTTCTATCCCTGCCTAGCTCCATTGGTCTCCTGTGGCCCTTTCGGCTCTCTGCTCCCCTGTTGGGGAGATGCAGAGACAAGCCCCCATCTGGGTGAGTCACCGAGAGGCTGTGTCCCATGGCGTGTGTGGGGGAGAGGGGGAGGGGTGGGATGGGGCTCAAGGGGAGAAGGTTCTGTGTGACAGTGTGTGGGGGAGGGGGAGGGTGTGTTCCTTAGGATAGAAATGATGGAAAACACAGGGGTAGTGACAGCGAAGCCCCGTCTCTGAGTGTTATGACCCTGTGTGGTGCTGCTGTTCACCTTCCCCTCCTATGGGCTCAGCTTTCACTGAATCCAGCATTTTTTCACCTGTCCTCACCACAGAGGTGTCCCACATGCCTCAGCTACCGAGTGTCCCTCTTAGAGACGCCGAGGACTGGAACTGATTTCAGCTGCTGGACAGCTCTGCTAGGTCTTTATTCATTTGCACAGGAAAATGCTGAGTGTTTAAATTCATTTCAAGCCCCCTGCCCCCATTCAGCGAACTCCTGAACATACTGGAGATGGGTCTGGAAATTGATTTTCATTCAAAAAAGTTTTTAAGGGAATCACTTGGATTGGAACTAGGAATCTATTACCCTGCAGGGAAACATTCACCCACTGAGCTATACTCTCAACAAAGAGCGTCATGTATAGCTCAGAGCAGGACCGATTTTTAATGTGGGGGTTAGTACACTTTATCTCTGTACAAACACCACAGCTTACAAACTCCCCACCCCCGCTCTGTGTCACCAGAGCACAACAACAACTCTCCTTGGAGCACACACAGCTCCCCAGCTCCCTGCCCGTCAGTCTCTCCAGCATTGCTCCAATCCCTTAAAGCAGGGTCTCAACCTCAATTTACCCTGGGGCCAGTGCCAGTCCTCCAGTCCTCCCAGTGGGCCAATAATGTCACTCATACTGCCCAGAACCTGCCCCCAAAACTCCGCCCCTCACCTGCCTAAGGCTCTGGGAGGGAGTTTGGGTGGGGGGAGGAGGTCTAGGGTGCAGGCCCTGGGCTGGGGCGGTGGATTGGGGTTCAGGAGGGATGCAGGCTGTGGAGGGAGTTTGGGTGCAGAAGGGGTGAGAGGCTGGTGTCTGGGAGAGAGTTTGTGTGGGTGAGAGGTTCTGGAGTGCAGGCTCTGGGATGGAGTTTGGGTGCAGGGTGCAGGCTCTGGGCTGGGGCAGGGGGTAGCAGGAACAGGAGGAGGGGTGGGGTTGGAGGCTCTGGGAGGGAGATTGGGGGCAGGTGGGAGGGGGTGTGTGGGAAGGGGGAGGAGGTGCTCAACTCCGCTGCACTGCCGAGGCCCCTGGGGGGGAGCGCCAGGTGGGGCCAAGGGAGTGACCTGGTCCCAAGACTGCTGGATCCCCACGGGTGAGACCTGGGGACCAGGACTGCCAGCCAGACAAACACCTTTAAGAGAAGGCGTCCCTCTCCCTGTCAAAATCTGATCTTCCTCCTTCAGTTCAGTGACACACTGAATTGTTCCTTATCCCGGCAGAGCCAGAGGACTGAAAGCAGCAACATCAAACCCCTGTGTAGCTCGCAGGAATGGACATAAACACTCCCTGGTATCTGAGGAGATGTTCAGCTTTGCCCTTGCTCAACTACAAGGCTAAAGGGAAAGGAGGTGGTGCCAGATATAAAGAGTGAAACACGACACATCATAGTTATGCCCATGGTGGCTGCAAAATCTTTTTAGGTACTTCTTCTTATCAGCAGTGTATTGTTTTCTCTGGAGCCTAGGCCTTGACTATACCTTGGCCAAGAAATTTGTACCCTGATAAAATAATTGACTGCCCCTGGTGAAGGCAATGGACTTGACACCCACTGGGGTGTCCGAACACAGGTACAAGTACTAACAACAATGGCTGCCATAGATTTTAATTGGGGCAATAAATTGAAACAAACCCCTGTTAAATCATTTCTCAGCCCGAGTCCTTCACCCACATTCCCTAGAGCATTGGGCCACCATGTGGACGTTTCATTTCCCTCCTCAGTTTCACACAGAGACAAAATTTCCTTTGCACAGATCCATGAACAGCAAAACCTCCCTGTGTCTCTGGTCTGAGCCAGGGCATTCGATTCCAGTGAATCCTTCTCTCCTGCAATGGCGACGGTCAGACAAAGGGGACGTGGCACCTGCATCCCTGCCAGGGAGATATTGGCTCGGCTCTTTCTTTCTGCTGCTGTTGTTAGTCCATGAAACACCAAGGGTGGAATGCAAGGCTGAGTTCACGCAGCAGCCCTCAGTGCCCCAGAGAAATCCTGCCCCCTGCTATTGGAACGATGTGCTGGAGATTTGACTAGGAAAGGGACTGTCTGAATTGTCAGAGTGGGGAATGAACAACAATCTACAGCAATGTCGTTCACACAAACACACTCTAATCATGCTCCAGCCGGAAGGGAAATGGGCAGGAATTCTCGCTGTTCAGCCAGGGACACACTTACACTAATGCAGCCATGAGTGTGCTGGGGAAGCTGGTCTGAGCAAACAATTTGAAGTGACAATTCAGTGAGAACAGAATCATCATGCAGTAAAATGGGTTTATATGTCAAGTGGTTGTGGTCGAGTGGTTAAGGCAATGGACTAGAAATCCATTGGGGTCTCCTTGTGCAGGTTCAAATTTTGCCCACTGCACTGTTGTTGTTGCTATTATAGTCTTAGTGTCTGAGCATCCACAGTGCAAACTGGAGCCAGATCTACTTTCACTCTGTCTACACTTAAAATGCTGCTGTGGCACTGCTATAGCACTTTGGAGTAAATAATGACTGGAGGTGTTTTCCCATCCCTGTAATAGCTACATGGACAGAACACTTCTTCCTTTCCTTTAGCACTATCTAACCAGGGCTTAGGTCACCTGAACTCTATGGGTTTGGGGAGGGGTCACACCCTGAGAGATGTTGCTCTGCCAGTGAAGTGCCCAGCATGGCCAGGGAGGTTGAAGTGTTCTCCTACAGGTTTTTGTATATTGCCATTCCTAATATCTGATTTGTGTCCATTTATCCTTTTCCGTAGAGACTGTCCAAAGGATAAGGATAAATGGACACATATCAGATATTCAACCTCCCTGGCCACACAATAGCAGATCTTAAGGTGGCCATCCTGCAGCAAACAAACTTCAGGACCAGACTTCAAAGAGAAACTGCTGAGCTTCAGTTCATCTGCAAATTTGACACCATCAGCTCAGGATTAAACAAAGACTGTGAATGGCTTGCCAACTACAGAACCAGTTTCTCCTCCCTTGGTTTTCACACCTCTACTGCTAGTACAGGGCATCATCCTCCCTGACTGAACTAACCTCATTATCTCTAGCTTGCTTCTTGCTTGCTTATATATACCTGCCCCTGGAAATTTCCACTACTTGCATCCGAAGAAGTGGGTATTCAGCCACGAAAGCTCATGCTGCAAATCGTCCGTTAGTCTATAAGGTGCCACAGGATTCTTTGCTGCTTTTATAGTTCCCGCAGTCTCCCCCCCCATTGGAATTCTGGGTTGAGATCCCAATGCTGATGGGGCTAAAACAGTGTTGTGGGTGATTCTGGGTAAATGTCATCACTCAATCCTCCCTCCGTGAAAGCAACGGCAGACAATCATTTCGCGCCCTTTTCCCTGGATTGCCCGGGCAGACGCCATAGCACGGCAACCATGGAGCCCATTCAACCTTTTTACACCATCACTGTATGTCTACTGGATGGTGCTGACAGATGCGGTACTGCAGCGCTACACAGCAACATTCCCTTCCCTTCTGCAAGTTAGTAAAGATGGTTACCAGCCATATTCTACTGTCTGCTGCTTTGCAAGTTGACAGTGACAGTTACACTGTACCATCTACTGCTGTCATGGGTGCTCCTGGCTGGCCTTGGTGAAGTCGGCCGGGGGCGCATGGACAAAAATGGAAATGACTCCCTAGGTTATTCCCTTCTTTAAGTTTTGTCTAAAAGGAGAGTCAGTCCTGTCTGGACTATCGGGCAAGCCTACTAAAGAACCAGAGAGGCAAACGGCCGCTCCGGGTCAGAGCCCCAGACATCCCACAGAAATGATGAGCTGCATGCTATTCTAGTGGGTGCCCCTGCAACAACCCCACCCGTTGCTTCCCTCCTCCCCCACCCCTCCTGGGCTACCATGGCCGTTATCCTCCCATTTGTGTGATGAAGTAATAAAGAATGCAGGAATTTGAAACAACACTGACTTTATTGCCTCTGCAAGTAGAGCTTAAAGTGGGGAGAGGAGGGCAGCCTCCAGCGGCTATGATATTCCAGGCAGGACTGAATCTCCATTAGACAAAGCTTAAAGAAGAGAATGACCTGGGAGTAATTCCCATTTTTGCCCAGGCGCCCCAGGGCAACCTCACCAAGGCCAGCCAGGAGCACTCATGGGACAACGATGACGGATATCAGTCCTACGGTACCGTCTGCCATCCGCAAGGGAAGGGAAGGGGATGCTGCTGTGTAGCACTTCAGCACCACGTCTGCCAGCAGCATCCAGTAGACATACTGTGACATTGAAAAAAGGCGAGAAACAATTTTTTTCCATTTGCTTTCATGGGGGGCGGGGCGGGGGGACGACATATACCCTGAACCACCCGCGACAATGTTTGTGACCCTTCAGGCTTTGGGAACTCAGCCAAGAATTCAAATGGTTTTCGGAGAGTGCAGGAACTGTGGGATAGCTACAGTGGTCAGTTGCCCCTCCCCCCGCGAGGGTCCATTTCATTCTTTGGCTTTCTGGTACGCTTGTCTCAGCTCCTTAAGTTTCACGCAGCACTGTGTTGAGTCCCCGTTGTGGCCTCTGTCTATCATGGCCTTGGAGATTTTTGCAAATGTTTTGACATTTTGTCTTTTGGAACGGAGTTCTGATAGAAATGATTCATCTGCCCACGGAGAGATCAGCTTCAGTATCTCCCGTACGGTCCATGCTGGAGCTCTTTTTGGATTCTGGGACTGCATGGTCACCCGTGCTGATCGGCGCTCCATGCTGGGAAAACAGGAAATGAAATTCAAAAGTTTGCAGGGCTTTTCCTGTCAACCTGGCCAGTGCATCCGAGTTCAGATTGCTGTCCAGAGCAGTCACAATGGTGCACTGTGGCATAGTGCCCGGAGGCCAATACCATCGAATTGCAACCACACTAACCCTAATCTGAAATAGCAATACCGATTTCAGCGCTACTCCCCTCGTCGGGGAGGAGTACAGATATCGGTATTAAGAGCCCTTTATATCGCTATAAAGGGCTTCATTGTGTGGATGGGTGCAGGGTGGAGACAGGAGATTTCTCCTCCTGTCTCTTTCTCTGCATTTCTGCTACAGAGGCTGGCTTCCTTCTGTTTCATAGCTCCAGAAATTTCTGACTGTGGAGCTGTTATCTACACCAGGGTTAGGTTGATAGAACTGCATTGCCAGCCTAAGTAATGTAATTACACCAAACTAATTTTGTAGTGTAGACCTGACCAAAGAATCACACACACACCTTGGGAGCAAAACTTCATCTGCTCCTCTGCTTTACAGAAGCCAAACACAAGCAACACTTGCCAGGGCCCAGTGGTGATTGGCAGAGAGTCAGGTGTGGACAAACACAGCATTTTAAACAATAGTAGGTACCACAGCTTAGCTGATTAAAGCCCTTCTTTTGTATACAGGAGATCCTGGGTTCAACTCCCAGTGGTGCTAAGGGGAGTGGCTTTTGGGGCACCTGGTATTGGCTACTGTCAGAAGAAAAGATTCAGAGCTAGATAGACCTATGGTTTAAATTACACTCGCAGGCACTGATAAGAGAGTTACTGAAAGTTTGGGTGTTAAGAGCTGATAGGTCAGTGGTCCACTCCCCTCAATGCGGTTTTACCATTTCCACTTGCTAAACTCCCTCCCAACCTCTATAAAATTACAGTGCAGACATATGGGCTTGAGCCCAACCTCTGAGGCCCCACGAGGGGTGAGGGTTTCTGAACCCAGGCTTCAGTGTGAACACAAATATCTGCACCACAGTTTTTAGCCCCTCAGCTTTAGCTCCAGGAGCCCAAGTCATATGACCCAGGCCAGCCCTGCTGCCATCTTTATCCCAGGAGAGATGGACTCTAAGGGTACATCTCCATTGCAGTGTAAGCCCAGGTGTGGCACGCTGTGCTCAAAGCAGCACCTGGAAGCCCCATATTCACCACTCTCATATAATGATGACATGGTTTGTACGAAGTCTGCCTGGTGAGGTATCATTTCAAAAGTCTTGATCTGTTGAACATTAATATTGTGTTGGATTGTGTGTGCTCGCATTGGTTGGGAAGTTATGAAGTTTTGCTCTGTGTGTGTTACTGAGATATGTTATGAGGTTGGGAAATGCCCCCCACCAGCCTCTCAGGTGTGACAAGGGAGGAGCCAGACTCGCTGATGGCCCATTGAAGGGATCCACACTCCCAAGGACTATCCCAGGAACCGTGTACAATGCAGACTTCTCCGAGATAGCACAGCGACAATGGACACTGCTTGACTCACATGGTAGCAAAGGAGCTTCCTAGCAAGTTGGAAGAAACTATGAAAGAGGGGAAGAGACATCATGACCTGGCCTCTCTCCCCCACAACTCAGCAGCTGGAAACACACCTGGAGGACAAAGACTGAACTGAACTGACTCAGAAATCAGAAGAGAATAATAACAATAATACTTGCAAACCAAAGTCCCCAAACAGACTAGTACTGGTTTTTCAGCAGAAAATTTTCAGTTTGGGGAATTTTGTTTTCTCAGTCAGACCTTGCCAAGGGAAGCAGGGAGAAAATGTTGGAGTTGCCTCCTTCAGAACAGCTTGGCCTAGACACTAGCTCTGGTTCACTGCTCTGGCCTTGCTCGGGTTGAGGGTATTTTAATAATTTGGGCAGGTCCCAGGGTGTTTGGGGGAGATGATGAGGATGTTCCCTTTTGAGATAAAAACTAAGAAATACAGCACTAGAGAATTTCTTTTTTTAAGAAATCTGGGATTTAGACATTTTATTTAAAGCAAGGGAGTTGTGAGTTTCTGAGAAGGTATTTGTTTGCAAGAAGCAACATTGTTTGATCTGTCATTGTACCAAAGGGGGAGATGGGTGTCTACAAAGGAGATGTGAAGTCTGAATGCATCTAACGAGGATGGGATTCAAATCCATGCGTGCAGAGAACAATGGATTAACAGTCCATCACCTTAACCACTCTGCCACCTCATCACAGCTGTTAAAAAAAAGACAGGAGGAGAAATCTAAGGCCAGCAGAGATAGGGACAATAAGGAGTTTTTAAATACTAAGTGGAAGCAGGGGCTGAATGAGCTCCCCCCTCACATCTAGTGAGGAGATGGGGGAAAGACTTCAGGAACAGACCGTGTTTGCACAGACACACCTACTCTGCCTAGGTATGCAGCATGATGGGGCCGCTTTCCCAAAATGACCAGTTTTGGCTGGTGGTGGGTTACAAATCACTTTAGGAGTGAATAGAATGAAATGTTATTATCCTTCCTCCATGCGTGAAGGGCAGCAGAACATACCTAGACTGTCCTGATGGAGGGCTGGGTGGGTGAGGAATAGCTTTTATTGGACTTTGTAGAAGTGATTGAGGACATCACCCTAAACCAGGGGTCCCCAAACATTTCACACTGTGCCCTCTTAGCCATGGCTGTGGCCCCTCGGAAGCTGCGGTCAAGAACCGAGGCTCGGAGTGGGGCTGTTGCTTGCTGGGGAGAGGGGTGCAGACAGGGGTAAGGGGGTCGAGGCCGAGCTGGGAGCCAGAGGCCCAGGCTGAGGGTGGGGTTGGGGAAGAGCTGGGGCAGAGTGGGGCTGAGTGCTGCTCCCTCCATGGGGGCTGGCTCAGGCCCTGAGGTGCCCCCATGACTGTTCCTCTGTGTCCCCCTAGGAGTCATGCCCCACATTTTGGGAACCACTGAACTCTACTCGCTAATCAGGGGCTAGTGATGCCAAAGCCCAGGGAAAGGGAGAACAAGTGCGGGGCCCCCAGCACTGGAGCCATGTGAAGGGGCTGCAGGAGAGGGGCAATGTCTGGTGGCCCAGGGAATTAAGGGCAAAGGGGGCACAGGAGGGGGCAGGAGTTAGGGTTGAAGGAGGTGCAAGGGTTGGGAGTGCAGGAGCTAGCGGTAAAGTGGGAGGGGGATCGTCCAGGGGCCATGGGGAAGTGCCAAAGTACAAGCTTTGCCCAGGGCACCATTTTCCCTAATGCTGGTCTGAGCAAACAACTGGAAATGACCCTTCAGTGAGACCAGAACCATAGTGTAGAAAAGCCCCTTTGTTAAGTGGTGGTGGCTGAGGGCTTAGAGAGATGGGTTAGAAAGCAACGGGCGTCTTTCTGGGGAGGTTTGATTCTTGCCTGCTAGGCAAGGCTGGTGTGTGGTGTCTCCATGGCTGCACTTTCAGTGTCTGATCACCCACAGGGTGCCAAGTCTAGACATATTCGGAGGCTCTATGCCAGGGTTTCTCAAACTTCCTTTCACTACAACCCCCTTCTGCCAAAAAAAAACCTTACTACATGGCCCTGGAAAGAGGGACCAAGCCCCTCCACACTGAGCAGAGGCAGGGGAGACAAAGCCTGAGCCCTGCCCCAGTTAGGGGAGGGCAAAACCAGAGCTTGAGGGATTCAGCCCTGGGTGGTGGGGTTCAGATGTTTGGCTTCAGCCCCAGGCACCAAGAAGTCTAATGCCAGCCCTGGCGATCCCATTAAAACAGGGTCACATCCCACTTTGGGGTCCTGACCCACAGTTTGAGAACCACTGCTCTATGCTGAGGGGAGAGAGTTTTCCTGTGGCTGCAGTTATGCCACTTTGGAAGTGGTGGCAGCTATGTCAGTTGGAGAAGCTATATCGGTGGGTGTGCAAGCTGTGGTGTTTGCCACATTTAAGAAGTTTAATCAAACCCCATTTTTTAAAACCACCTGTGGTCTGGGAATGGCAAAGGAGCTCGATGAAGCAGGGTCTGTCCTTCAAAGTCCTGGAGATCACGATTCCCTACTCAGGTCATTGTGGGGGTATAGCTCAGTGGTAGGTTGCTTGACTGCAGCTCAAGTGATCCTCAAGTGGTCAGATTAGGTGCTCTAATCGTCTCTTCTGGCCATAAAGTTGACTAATTTCTGAAAAACTGAGTGTAGCATTGGGAGCAGCGTCTGATGTTTTCCTGTCTAGCCGGCTTGCTTCCTAGAACGAACGCTCCTTGAGTGGGGTGATCCACAGGGAGTAGCTCAAACCTCCAAAGTGCCTGGCCAGGGGCAGGACATTGGCCCAGCAAGGGAGGGGTGTGGCAGTGACATCACAGAGGCTTTTGCAGGGGCTCAGACTATTGGTCAAAGGTGGTGGGGAGGTGGTGACCTCACAGAGAGATGCTGACATCAGCCAGGCAGGACAGGGGCGAGGGGCCAGGGAAACCTCAGAGACCCTGTGGCTTTGCTTCAGCAAGTCTCCTTCTCCAGGTCTCTCTTTGAGGACTGAGAGAGTATTTGGGTTCACGGATGCGAGCAGCAGGAGGAACCTCTTTTGAGTTTTCTCCTTCCCTTTTAGTGATTTTACTAGAAAACAGCCGTCCCTGTTTAGAAGGTAAGAGCCTCCTCGAGGTTTGAAACCTGTTCAGTCTGATCCATCAGGTGACAGTTGAATTCTAGGCATGGAAAACACGAGCTTAAGGAGGCAGAATTTTATTTCACACTTGGGATTTTGTCCCATAGAATCAGTGGGGACATTAGGGTTTGTCCTTTTTGTTTCACCTTTTCCTCCATCCATCCCTCCCTCCTTTCTCTTCATCTCTTGCTTCTTTTGTCCTTTCTCCTGTTCCCCTCCCAACACCAGGAGCGGGGTGTGTGTGTGTGTGTGTGTGTGTGTGTTGCGGGGAGTGCTCTGCAGCTCCCACTGTGGGAGGTCCACCCAAAAATATGGGGCTGAAATAGTGCTCGGGCAGTGATCCCCACCGGTGACCTGGGCCATCCTTTGGGCTTTCTGGTGAGAACCCTCAGCCTCCCATCCTCAGTCTCTACCCTGATTGGCTGAGCAGGGGGTTATTGACAGGGAGGAGACTCAGGTCCTTGCTGTTCTCTTTTAAGACAAAGGAAATAAGTCATAACCAGTTCTATGTTTGATGAATTTTGCTGCTTCACTGCATTAATGGTCTCTGAGCAGTTCATGATTCTCTCTAACATTGCAGTTCTCCTCAAATACTTGCTGAATAATTACTGCGCACTGTTGTTGGTCTGGAGCTCATCTGAGAGCACTTTTATTCAGGTCATTCAATGTGTGAAATTCAAGTTCTGATGGTTAGTTTGAAAATCAGGGCTCTTGTGTCCTACTCCCAACTCTTCCACTGAATGGCTGTGTGACCTAAGACAAGTCAATTCTCCTTTCTCAGCCTTAGCTTCTCCCTCTTTCAAGTAGGGATACTAATGAGCCGCTCCTACCAGGGCCGGCTCCAGGCCCCAACACGCCAAGCACATGCTTGGGGCGGCATGCCGCAGGGGGCGCTCCACTGGTTGGTGAGAGGGCGGCAGGCGGCTCCGGTGGACCTCCCACAGGCGTGCCTGCGGATGCTCCACCGGAGCCACGGGACCAGCAGACCCGCCGCAGGCACGTCTGCGGGAGATCCACCAGAGCCGTGGGACTGGCGACCGCCAGAGCGCCCCCCGCGGAGTGCTGCCATTCTTGGGGCGGCGAAATTCCTAGAGCCACCCCTGGCTCCTACATACCTCATGGTAGGTGGAGGCAGGGCTGGCTCTAGGTTTTTTTGCCTCCCCAAGCAAAAAAAATTTTGTCTGCCCCCCCCATCCCCTTGCTGCCTGAGCCCTGGGCTCTCCCCTCCCCACACCTGCACCCCCTGCCTCCCCAGCTCTGGGCCTCCCACCACTCGCACCCCACTGCTGCCCCAGCCCTGGGCTCTCCCCCCTGACCCTCACCTCCCTGCCAAGCCAGCCCTGGGCTCTCCCCCACACACCCTGTGCTGCCCCAGCTCTCGACTCTCCGCTTCCCCCCTACCAGTGCTCCCCCACCCACACACCCCCTGCTGCCCCAGCCCTGGGCTCCTCCCCGCACTTGCACCTTCTTCCGCCCCAGCCCTGGGTCACTGGTAACTTGCTCCCAGTTTAATAGAATAGAAAAAAGAGAGGATTGAATGTGTAACAGGGAGTTTGGTAAATCTTGGTTATTTTAGTTTTCTAAGAGGTTCCTGTCCACCTCCAGTAGAGTTTTCAGTCCCAATGGCAACTTACTTACCAAATGTAATACAGACTAGTCCATGCCTCCCAAGTGGATGTGGTTCTTGTTCTTCTGCACATTGTAGCCCATGGAGGCCAAGGACCTGCAAATGTGTCTTCATGGGCCTTTGTTTCATTGATGAAAACAAACCTGGACACTTAGAGGATTGGAACTGATTTCATCGGAGGGACATGTTTGCTAGGTTTTTATGCATTTGCACAGGAAAATGTTGAGTGTTTCCATTCACTTCAGGCATCCCTAGTCAGTGGAGCTTGTGAACATAATTGAAATGGATTTGCAATATTTTTGATGAAGGACCAGGCTTTTAAGGGGGCACTTGGATTTGAACCAAGGACCACTTGAACTGCAGTCAAACACTCTACTACTGAGCTATCCCCCCACTCCCTCTTTATGTTGGCAAGTCAGTGATCTTAAGGATCTTGAAACCTGAGAGTGGAGTTCATTTCTTCCACACCAGTATTGCTGTCTGTGCATCCCGGAGCTATGGGGTGAGTGGGTAGGGCCCACCACTAGCTTGTCAGTATCAACAAAGGAGCAGCCGACATCAGGCCCAACGAGACGTGCTGGTGGCCCATCAGGAAGAATCCACTCTCCCAGAGACTTCTCGGCGAGAGCACGGCACACAATGGGGGCTACCTACCCGCCACGTCCCATCAAGGGTCTTTCTAGTCCCACTTTAGCGTTACCCAATTTCTAATCAGTCTTTGGCCCAGATTCCCTCCCTGAGCGGCACCAGCACATGCCTGGGCCCCCTGCTAGTGTTAAATCTGCCTTGAGCTGGGACCCAGCTTGGCAAAGAGCCTGCAGCCCCCTCTGTGCTGGAGAGTGAGAGCAGCCCTGGCACTGGGCAGGGCAGCCCTGAGGGAATGAACCCAATGTGCCCGTGAGGCCCTGATCCAGAGCCTCTGCCAGGCAGCTTGTGCTGCTCGGGCGTCTCTAGTCTCCAGCGAGGATTCAAAGCTTCTCTGCTCCAGGGGAACCCCTGGGGGAGGGGGGCAGGGCTCCTGCAGGATAAATCTTCCTGCTGGCAGAGCTCCAGTCCCCTCCTCATGGGCACAGGGCGTTGCACACGGCACCCACCACATGCACACACCCCTTTGTGGGGAGAATCAGCTCTGGGATATTGGGGTCAACCCCCCCCACCTCCTCCCTGCAAACCTTCTCCTGGCTTCAGTGAGGGAATGGGGGCGTGAGGGGCTAGTGCGGTAACAGCAGCAGCGTGGCCGTGGGGCTCGGCCGGTGGCTGGGGCCAGTCGCCTGAGCATGAACCCAGCTGACCCCAGGAGATGGACCCGGGTCACCAGCCCAACCTACCACGTGGCTGCTGCCGCTGCCCCGTTAGTGCGCGAGCTCCCACAGACCACGCTGGGGAGAGCCCCCAGCTGCAGGGGAGATGCCCCTGAGTGCCTGGCAGGGCCCAGCTCCTGGCTGACCTGCACTGCTGGGGGTCAGGGGGCTGGGTGACAGGGAGGCGTTGGCTCTGGGGTGGGACTGTCACTTCCCCCCCTGCCAAGCCAACAGGATCACAGCAAACAAAACCAGCTCGGCCGGCAGGGGAAGAGTTCAGTCCAGGGCCTGGTGCATTCTGGGAGCAGGGGCGGTGCAGAGAAAGGGCAGATACGGGGCAGCTCTGAACACTCCGCGCAGAACTGCCTGTCCTGTCCCGCAGCCCCTGCTACAGGGGACTTTTAGCCATAGTTTTAATCAGGCCAATACATTGAAAAAAAACCCTGTTAAATCATTGCTCAGCCCGAGTCCTTCACCCACATTCCTTAGGGCATTGGGTGTTTCATTTTCTGCCTCAATTTCACACAGAGACACAATTTCCTTTGCACAGATCCATGAACAGCAAAACCTCCCTGTGTCTCTGGTCTGAGCCAGGGCATTCGATTCCAGTGAACCCTTCTCTCCTGCAATGTGATGGTCAGACAGAGGGGACGTGGCACCTGCATCCCTTCCAGGGAGATATTGGCTCGGCTCTTTCTTTCTGCTGCTGTTGTTAGTCCATGAAACATCAAGGATGGAATGCAAGGCTGAGTTCATGCACCAGCCCCCTGAAAAAATTTCAGTGCCCCAGAGAAATCCTGCCCCCTGCTATTGGAACGATGTGCTGGAGATTTGACTAGGAAAGGGACTGTCTGAATTGCCAGAGTGGGGAATGAACAACAATCTACAGCAATGTCATTAACACAAACAGACTCTCATCCTGCTCCAGCGGGAAGGGGAATGGGCAGGAATTCTCACTGTTCACCCAAGGACACACTTACACTGATGCGCAGCCGTGAGTGTGCTGGGGGAGCTGGTCTGGGCAAACAATTTGAAGTGACAATTCAGTGAGAACAGAATCATCATGTAATGACATAAGTGTACATCAAGTAGTTGTGGCCAAGTGGTTAAGGTGATAGACTAGAAATCCTTTGGGGTCACCCCGCGCAGGTTCAAATCCTGCCAACTACACAAGCACTGCTTTGTTGTTATGATTACTGTAGTCCAGAGTGCAAACTGGAGCCAGCTCTACTTTCACTCTGTCTACACTTAAAATGCTGCTGTGGCACTGCTATAGCACTTTGGAGTAGACAGTGACTGGAGGGATCTTCCCATCCCTGTAATAGCTGCATTGACAGAACAATTCTTCCTTTTCTTTAGCACTATCTAACCCGGGCTTAGGTCACCTTAACTATATGGGTTTGGGGGGTGTCACACCCTGGGAGACATCGCTCTGCCAGTTCAGTGCCCAGCGTACACCAGCCCTTAGATCCCTCTGGGTATTTCAATGCAGGCACTGACCTGTGAGAGGAAAACATCAGCTCACAAACACAGGGACTGAATTCCCCACATTTAATCTCGCTGCACTTTCCAGAAAGTCATGAAATTCAATTCATTCTTGCTAGGACAGAGAAAATATAAGTGACACTAAGTTTTTGACTTGGGTAAATAAAATTAAGTGTTTAATTAATATAGTAAAAATCAGTACTGATTCCTCTAAATAACACCATAGCGTGAAATAAATCTTGTCAGTGACGACTAAGTTCGCAACTGATCTACCCATTGTTAATTTCCACGCTGCCCCCATTGGAGGTCTGGGCATCTCCAGTGTCATTGCTCTGCAGTGGACGGGTGAGATTCTGTGGCCTGCATTTTGCAGGAGGTCAGACTAGATGATCATAATGGTCCCTTCTGACCTTAAGTCTATGAATCTATTAATCTATTCCCAAATTTGGAAAATTGTGCAGTTCAGAATGTGAATAGTGACCTCGTCTCCTTCCTGCACCTGCTCTACATTGCTCCACAGCAGCTTCACCACCTGCAGAGTCACCCCAGCACTGCAGTGCAGCCACTCAGGGTTCAGCACGGGCCCCTGGCAAGGACAGTGGGTGCAGCTAACAGCCCAGTGTGCCTGGCCGTGAGGCAGCTGTAAAAAAGCAACACTCCCCACAGAAGTACAGAGACTGAATTCCCCAACTTTAACATCATGGCCCCCTGTAGAAAGCCGCACGTGTCAGTTGTTTTTTCACAGGGAGATGCAAAAATCAAGTGACATCAATTTTTAAGTTGAGTAAATAAAGTTGAGGAGATAGTTATTAACCTCCCAAAAATATACTAAAGATCCCTCAACATAACACCTGAAGGTGAAATATGAACAGAGACAAACCTTGTCAGCAAAGGCTCATTTCCCAAACGATCCTCAAAATGTTACTAATTCCCACCCCTCCTCCAGAGGAGCTCTGTGCAGTGTCACTGGTCTGCAGGCAGCTTCCCATTAAATGCTGTTGTGGGACATTCCCAGACCTGGAAATGTACCAACGACAGAATTTGAAGAGCAAACCTGGCTCCCCGCACCAGGCGGGATTTGAGTGTTTTGTCCCTGTCAGTCTTTGTCAATAGCACAGACGCCCTGGGCAGGACTCCAGGCTCTGCTTGAGGGACCCTGGCACAGGGGCTGGTGGGGGAGAGAGGATTGTAGATTCTCACCTGGAGAGGAGGTAATAAGTGAATGGGGCATTTTTTACTTCTCCTCAGTGTCCTAGGGCTGGAATTCTACATGACCAAATGAGGGGGTGACACCACTTGGTTAATGAAAACCAGCGCTCCAGGTGAGGCTTGAACTCACAACCTCAGCATAGCTCCTCTCAGCACTGCCCTATAAGTACTGTGTGCAAACCAATTGCACCACTGGAGCACCAGTTAACTGTAATTCTGTGAGACCCCTAGGTTGATACAGGCAAGGCGTGACCCCCAAAACATTCTCAGTGGGGCTGAGAGCAGGTAGCGACAAGTGTTGGTACTTGGTGGGGTGGATTCTTCTTAAGGGTTCCAGGCCCCATTTGACCCTTTTGTTCTTCCCTGTGTAATAACAGAGCTGGTTAAGACTCAATGGAGAATCTTGCTGCAGACCAACAGATCTGAAATCACTGATAACCAGCTCTAAGCATTAGTCCTGCTTTGGGACAGTGTCTCTCATGCAAGGAACTGCCCAGTCTGCGCTAGCAGTGAGGCTCCCTCACTAACAGCTGAAATCAGGGAGAGCTGTGTGAAGTGCAGGGCCCCAGGGGTGCCTTAACAGGGGGGAACAACACCCCAGGACTTTTAAAAATGGGAGGGCTCTGCCTTGCCACTTTGTAATGACCATAAGGGCGAGTGAGGGGGGGAGGGGGTGGAGAGCAGTGAGCGGGAAGTGGGGTCTTGGGGGATGAGGCAGCGCAGGAGCGGGGCCTTGGGGAGAAGGGTTGGGGCAGGGGCGTGGCGTTGAGTGGCAGGGATGGGGCTACAGTTCGGGGTCTGGTGGCCGCTACTTTTAGGGAGCCTGTTCCGCTCCTGGTGGGACCACAAGACATCCCAGAGCAGACAGGGTGGCCAGCAGAGCGGTAACAGTGGGGAACGGCAAGTGGCCGGCAATGTGGCCAGACAGCGGAGGGAGAAAGGGGCTTTCCCCCCGGGAGGTGAGAGATGAACTCTGGGTTTTCACTGACCCAGGCCAGCAGCTGTGGGTGAGGTGCAGTGAAGGGAGGGGCATATCCACAGAGCTTCTGGTGTCTGGATTTAAGAGCCCGAGGCAAAAGGCCACTGCCCAGCGTGCTGTGGGGCAGGTGTTTTGCTCATAGTGTTGTTTTATGAATCCTCATTGTGGTGTTTTCCCAAGTTAATACAAGGTGGTTTTCCTCCTTTAGTTTCTTTTCTACACTCAGTGCGTGTGAGTGGGGAAAGTATCGCCTCTTAGAGGCACCCAGTGGCCAGGGTTAGTTTCCCCAGGTTACTGGGTGGGGGCTTAGCCACATTGTGTGTTGTATTGTTGAAGAGGAGCCCCAAGCACCCAGACAGGGAATTGTAACTTCAGCCTTCAGAGTAAGAGCCAGAGGTGCTGCCAGCTGAGCTAGCCAGGCCACCTAAACGTATTAACCCCTTTCACCGCAAGAGCAAACACCGGGTACTTCTGTGCTTCTCAGCAGCTGGGAAAAAGCCTCTTGGTGGAAATATCTCCTGCCCCAGAGCCAAAAGGAGCCCCCTGAGTGGGAACGGTCAGAGGCTCCACTCGGGGGCTGGTCCTGCTTTCCTACTGCCTTGTGATGCTGGCCGCAGAACGAATGCTGGTCTGTGAGTGGCCTTCAGTGGGGGTTCGGCATGGCAGGGAGCAGGCTGGCCTCTCATAGGCATGGTCCTGCCCTCCTCTGGCTCTGCCCTTGGTTGCTCTGTAGCTTTTAAGCCTTCCCTTGGAGCTGTCAGCACCAGCCGCCTCTGCTCTAGGTGCCCAGAGGAGGAGAGGTGCTGGGCTCCAGCCTGGGACTCTGCCTCCCTCCTGCCTAGCCCTGACTATGAAGCCTGGCCCTGGCCCTCCTTCCTTCAAGTGCCATGTGGACAAGAGGTAATACGTGGCTGCAAGCAAAATGGCCAAATTTGTGGGCCTCATGTGATGCAGCAAGAATCCCAACCACCTCGTCAAACCCCAGGCATCAGGGTCACAAGTTCTAGAACCCCAACCAATTTTGGCCATCACGACCCAAGACCTGGCTCCAGTGGGCAAGTCACCCAGCACGAGGGGAAAGATTTGCTTTTGCACAGCTGGAGACAGGGAAGTTGAGCACTGTGAGCTCCAGGGCTTTACCACAAGCCAACACAGAACAGGCCGTGCAGGGGGAGGAGTGGCACTATATGTTAAAGAAAGTGTAGATTCAAATGAAGTAAAAATCTTAAGTGAATCCACAGGTTCCATAGAGTCTCTATGGATAGAAATTTCATGCTCTAGTAAAAATATAACAGTAGGGATCTATTATCGACCACCTGACCAGGACAGTAATAGTGATGATGAAATGCTAAGGGAAATTAGAGAGGCTATCAAAATTAAGAACCCAATAATAGTGGGGGATTTCAATTATCCCCATATTGACTGGGAACATTTCACTTCAGGACGAAATGCAGAGATAAAATTTCTCGATACTTTAAATGACTGCTTCATGGAGCAGCTGGTACGGAAACCCACAAGGGGAGAGGCGACTCTAGATTTAATCTTGAGTGGAGCGCAGGAGCTGGTCCAAGAGGTAACTATAGCAGGACCGCTTGGAAATAGTGACCATAATACAATAGCATTCAACATCCCTGTGGTGGGAAGAACATCTCAACTGCCCAACACTGTGGCCTTTAATTTCAAAAGGGGGAACTATACAAAAATGAGGGGGTTAGTTAGACAAAAGTTACAAGGTACAGTGACTAAAGTGAAATCCCTGCAAGTTGCGTGGGCCCTTTTTAAAGACACCATAATAGAGGCCCAACTTCAATGTATACCCCAAATTAAGAAAAACAGTAAAAGAACTAAAAAAGAGCCACCATGGCTTAACAACCATGTAAAAGAAGCAGTGAGAGATAAAAAGACTTCCCTTAAAAAGTGGAAGTCAAATCCTAGTGAGGCAAATAGAAAGGAGCACAAACACTGCCAACTTAAGTGCAAGAGTGCAATAAGAAAAGCCAAAGAGGAGTTTGAAGAACGGCTAGCCAAAAACTCCAAAGGTAATAACAAAATGTTTTTTAAGTACATCAGAAGCAGGAAGCCTGCTAAACAACCAGTGGGGCCCCTTGACGATGAAAATACAAAAGGAGCGCTTAAAGATGATAAAGTCATTGCGGAGAAACTAAATGGATTCTTTACTTCAGTCTTCACGGCTGAGGATGTTAGGGAGATTCCCAAACCTGAGCTGGCTTTTGTAGGTGACAAATCTGAGGAACTGTCACAGATTGAAGTGTCACTAGAGGAGGTTTTGGAATTAATTGATAAACTCAACATTAACAAGTCACCAGGACCAGATGGCATTCACCCAAGAGTTCTGAAAGAACTCAAATGTGAAGTTGTGGAACTATTAACCAAGGTTTGTAACCTGTCCTTTAAATTGGCTTCGGTACCCAATGACTGGAAGTTAGCTAATGTAACGCCAATATTTAAAAAGGGCTCTAGGGGTGATCCTGGCAATTACAGACCGGTAAGTCTAACGTCGGTACCGGGCAAATTAGTTGAAACAAATAGTAAAGAATAAAATTGTCAGACTCATAGAAAAACATAAACTCTTGAGCAATAGTCAACATGGTTTCTGTAAAGGGAAATCGTGTCTTACTAATCTATTAGAGTTCTTTGAAGGGGTCAACAAACATGTGGACAAGGGGGATCCGGTGGACATAGTGTACTTAGATTTCCAGAAAGCCTTTGACAAGGTCCCTCACCAAAGGCTCTTACGTAAATTAAGCTGTCATGGGATAAAAGGAAAGGTCCTTTCATGGATTGAGAACTGGTTAAAGGACAGGGAACAAAGGGTAGGAATTAATGGTAAATTCTCAGAATGGAAAGGGGTAACTAGTGGTGTTCCCCAAGGGTCAGTCCTAGGACCAATCCTATTCAATTTATTCATAAATGATCTGGAGAAAGGGGTAAACAGTGAGGTGGCAAAGTTTGCAGCTGACACTAAACTACTCAAGATAGTTAAGACCAAAGCAGATTGTGAAGAACTTCAAAAAGATCTCACAAAACTAAGTGATTGGGCAACAAAATGGCAAATGAAATTTAATGTGGATAAATGTAAAGTAATGCACATTGGAAAAAATAACCCCAACTATACATACAACATGATGGGGGCTAATTTAGCTACAACGAGTCAGGAAAAAGATCTTGGAGTTATCGTGGATAGTTCTCTGAAGATGTCCACGCAGTGTGCAGAGGCGGTCAAAAAAGCAAACAGGATGTTAGGAATCATTAAAAAGGGGATAGAGAATAAGACTGAGAATATATTATTGCCCTTATATAAATCCATGGTATGCCCACATCTCGAATACTGTGTACAGATGTGGTCTCCTCACCTCAAAAAAGATATTCTAGCACTAGAAAAGGTTCAGAAAAGAGCAACTAAAATGATTAGGGGTTTAGAGAGGGTCCCATATGAGGAAAGATTAAAGAGGCTAGGACTCTTCAGTTTGGAAAAGAGGAGACTAAGGGGGGACATGATAGAGGTATATAAAATCATGAGTGATGTTGAGAAAGTGGATAAGGAAAAGTTATTTACTTATTCCCATAATACAAGAACTAGGGGTCACCAAATGAAATTAATAGGCAGCAGGTTTAAACAAATAAAAGGAAGTTCTTCTTCACACAGCGCACAGTCAACTTGTGGAACTCCTTACCTGAGGAGGTTGTGAAGGCTAGGACTATAACAATGTTTAAAAGGGGACTGGATAAATTCATGGTGGCTAAGTCCATAAATGGCTATTAGCCAGGATGGGTAAGAATGGTGTCCCTTGCCTCTATTTGTCAGAGGATGGAGATGGATGGCAGGAGAGAGATCACTTGATCATTGCCTGTTAGGTTCACTCCCTCAGGGGCACCTGGCATTGGCCACTGTCGGTAGACAGATACTGGGCTAGATGGACCTTTGGTCTGACCTGGTACAGCCTTTCTTATGTTCACACAAGGTCCCACTGAGATTTGAACTCAAATTGCAGGATTTAGAGTCCTGAGTGCTGCTCATTACACCATGGGACCTGCTTGTGCTGCTTTCTCTGCACATCAGTGATCCTCACAGGGCTGGCTCATGTAAGGGACTGTTGGCCCCTTACTAAAACTTAGTAGGGGTTTTGGATGGCTAGTTCCCAGTCCCAATAGAAAGGGGAAGGGCCAATGGGAAATCAGGCCCCTTAGACTGACAGTCCCCAGGGGCAATGGGGAGAGGCCAAAGCTCCAAGTTAGCCGCACTGACAGGCCAGGCAGTGTAATGAGGGAGTCACCAGGCCAGGGGGTCCCATCCTCCGTGGGAGCTGGAACTGCCTGGGCCAGAGTGGGGCAGAGCTAAGGAGAGAGCAGGAGCCCGAGAAGAGCCGGGGAGCAGAGCTGCACCAGCCGGGGAGAACCAGAGCAGATCCGTGCTGGGAGCCGAGCCGCAGCAGCACAAGCCGTAGAAGCTGCCCAGGGAGCAGATCTGTGCTGGGAGAAGAGCTGCAGCAAGCGGAGCCAGAGGAGCAGCCCAGGGAGCTGGAGGCAGAGCCGCAGCAGCACTGGGGCTGGAGGTGGGTGCAGGGAGCAGCGTGGGAGAGCGAGGGGGACCCTGGACAGAAGGCCAAGTGCAAGGAGATGCCACCCGTCAAGAGACCTTGCAGGCCAGACTTTTCGGGGTGGGGGGATCATATCCCCTACATGGGGGCTGACACTGGGAACAAGGGGCCTGTGACCTAGAGCATGTGGCCACTGCCAGAGCAAGTGTCCAGCCCGTGGTGTCCCTGCAGCACAGCCAGGGCCTGGGGAGGAGGCCTGGGACATGTGAGGGAGAGACTGTGACCTGCCCTGACCCTCCAGAGACGCTGGTTGTGATCTCCCTGCGCCACAGAACAGGGTGACGTGTTTTCCTTTCCCATCTTTCCTTATGTTTTACATTGATTGCTGGGTAGTAAATGGTGTTTGCTTGAAGCACATGCAATGAGGAGTGGGTCAGGGAAGTGCCCAGAGTGGGGACACTGTAGCCCTGTTCAAGTGATCATGACAAGATTGGGGCCCATCAAACCCCCCAGGATTCCTGGGCCCAGCTTGTTGGGGTTACGAGGTCTCTGCCACACAGGAGAGTAGAAAGAGCCTCCTTGGGGTCAGGCAGCCTCTGGGTAAGGGGGTGGGGACTCAGATCCTTCCGCTGGCCAATTCCACCAGGGTCGTGTATAAACCATGGAAGCTCCCCACAATAGCCAGACCTGAACCCCCTGTACACTTGTGCTCTGTCCTCATTGCTTCTCTGTCTCCCTTCCCCCCATCTCTGCTGCTCCCCCTCTGGGCTTTCTCAGCACCTGGCCCCACAGCGCTTCCTGCCAGCCAGAGACTGCATGTTTTATGCCTGCTTCTGTGGATATGGCCTCTCTCCTGATTCCTGAGGGAAGGAACCTTTCCAGGAAATGGCCACAGCTTCTGGGAATCCACATGTGGCTGGTGGGCAGCACCAGGAATCATTTGGCTCCTGGCACACAAGGTAACTTAAAAGCTGAGCACCTAGACAGGGGCTTGAACCTTGGACCCTTAGAGTAAGAACCTGATATTCTACCAACTGAGCTACCTGGGCTTGGTGAGACCATTTTCACCGTTCACCACAAGAGCGAGCAGGCAGGCAAAAGAGAGGCAAAAAAAGTCCCAGGAACCCCTCCTCTTTCTGCACAGCCACTGCCTGTCAGCAGGATTCCTCCTCCCTCCTGTGCCTCAGTGTGACTAAATCTCCACACCTAGACAGCCGGTCCATCCGCTGCACCCCAATCCCCCATGCCTGAGCCTCCCTGTCAAAACCCTGCACCTAGACCCATAGAATTAAGTCTCACGTGTCGCTGGGAACTCGACTTCTTGTGCCCAGAGAGTCTCGGCCCCCTCAGTAGATGACCTGAGAAACACAGTGTCCATCTTCTCTAAAGAAGTACTTGGAGAGGTTTTTCTAGTGTCACCATGTGGCCTAATGGATAAGGCATCTGAGTGTGGATCAGAAGATTGAGGGTTTAAATCCTTTGGTGGTTGTGTTTCTGCAGTTTTACCGTTGTGCTGAACGTCCTGCTCCCTTCAGGGCTGGAACCTCTTCTTGGCCTCTCAGGCCAATGCTCTGGCTTCAGCTAGAGCCCCGGGAAGGAGTTGGGGGTTGGGTGTCACAAAGGCTGGGGCATGAGCCCCAGGTGCTTCCAGTCTCGCCTTTGCCCTTCCTGACTTGCCAAAGAAAGTGGGCGTTTGGCATGGCAGGGAGCAGCCTGGCTGGGAGTTTTTGTGCCTGTCTGAAGGCCACACATAGGCATGGTCCTGCCCTCCTCTAGCCGTGACCTCAGTTGCTCTGTGGCTTTTAAGCCTTCCCTTCCCAGACGCCTCTGCTCCAGGTGCCCAGAGGAGGAGAGGTGTTGCTGGGTCACTTTTACAGATGCCCCTTCCCTGGTACTGCCCTTGCTCAGCTGCGCAGAGGAGCTTCCATCCCCAATCCCTGCCTGTCACTGCCCAGCAGCCCTCTGGCACCATTCCTGAGGGCTGCCCTTCCTCACTCTCTTCCTGCCGTGTTGGGAAAGGCAGCTCCCATCTCTCCTTGTTAAAGGTCAGGTGGGCCAACTAGGGGCAGAAGCCCATTCTATGTTTTCCTACTGCAGAGCCCAAGCTCAGGGACTCACCTTGGGTGCAGGCACTGCTGTGCTCCCAGGAAACAAGCCACCCCTGCACAAAGAGGGATGAAAGGGCCTGTAAAAGCCTGGGATTGAGCCAAGGACTTCTAGATCTTCAGTCTAATGCTCGCCCAACTGAAATACTTTGGCAGATACATGGTAATATTTTGGCCTGTTGCTTCTCTGTCTGGGATGTTTTTGTCAGCAGTTGCACAGGAAAAGGACAGGAAAACGAACGGCTGCTCCACACCCCCACCGGAGGAACCCGACGCCCTTAGCTGTGGGGAGTAAGAAGTGGCTGTTGGCTGACAGGGCCTGTCCCCCAGGAGCTGGAACAGCAGCTGCCGCCTCCCCCTCGGCTCCAGGCTGTGGGAAATGCTCATTGCCTGGCTGCATGGGCGGCTGCTGCTCCGTGCTCTGGAGAGCGTCTGTATTGCTCTGCCAACCCCCCGTCTTCACTGCGCCAGTCTGGTAAGGTCCCAAGTGCCCCCTCCGGCCTGGCAGCTGAGAGTCTGTGCAGACATCAGCCCCCCTGCCAGCCCCACAGGCAGCAGCAGCGCCAGCCCCCCCAGCACCACATGGGCACTCAATGCACTTCCTGTGGGGAAATGGCTCCTTGGCGTCCAGCTGCTAGAGTGAGAGCCAGGAGAGAGCAGTGTCTGGCTCACCTTGGGGGAGAGAAGAGACCTGGTGAGTGCGGATCTCCCTCAGCCTCCCCTGCAAGGCTGGTCAGTTGTATTGTCACTGTGATAGTTAGTGCTTCCCTTCAGGGCCACCCGCAACAACTCCTCCCCTTCCTTCCAAGGCCCTGCCCCCACTCCACCCCTTCCCCCAAACCCCCACCCCTGTCCCCTCCTGCCCCATTCCTCTCCCTCTCCCACCTCTTCCTGTCTCTTGCTCCTCCCTCTCCCCGCCCAGCACCTCCTGCACCCCACTGAACAGCTGATCACTGGCAGGTGGGAGGTGCTGAAGGGGAAGAGGAGGAGCTTGTCGGCAAGGCCTGTAGTGGGGCGGGGGGAGCTGGCTGCCAGTGGGCGCTGAGCACCTATTTTTTCTCTGTTGGTTCTGCAGCCCCGTAGCTCCCATGGAGTCGCTGACTCAGCTCCTTTCACACCCTAGAGAGAGGAGCAGAACCAGGGCTATGGCTGATCTATGGGGCACCAGGTGAGTGGCAGAGGCTTCAGGGGCTGAGAGTTTGCCTGACACCTCAGGGACACAGTCTGAGGTGGTGTCCCAGGGATCTATGAAAGGAGCAGAACAGGATTTACTTGGGGAGAGAATTGAGAGCGTCTCAGGGGGTTGTACAGACGTGTTGCTCAGGTTAGAGACTGGCTAAAAACCAGACATTGCTGTGAGCAGGATTCAAACCTGCACAGAGGAACCTAATTGGATTTTAATCCCAACATCTTAACCACTCGGCCATCACAGCTAAGAACACAAAACTCCCCCAATGCCAGTGAAACTGGTAAAGAATCCCAATGCCCAGGCTTGAAGTCATCTGAACTACAGAATTCCCACCACAAACCTGGCTCCCAAAGCACAGGGGGGATTTGGGGTTTGTTCTGTTTGCTTAGCCAGGTGCCACAGGAGTCTTTGCTGCTTTTACAAATCCAGACTAACACGGCCCCTCTGATACTCTTAGTGACACTCTCCGATGGATCCCCATCCTCCACTCACCATGAGGTAGGTAGGAGCGGATCATTATTATCCCTACTTGAAAGAGGAAGAAGTTAAGGCTGAGAAAGGAGAATTGACTTGTCTTAGGTCACACAGCCAGCCAGTGGCAGAGTTGGGAATAGGACCTAAGAGCCCTGATTTTCAAACTAACCATCAGAACTTGAATTTCACACATTGAATGACCTGAATAAAAGTGCTCTCAGATGAGCTCCAGACCAACAACAGTGCGCAGTAATTATTCAGCAAGTATTTGAGGAGAACTGCAATGTTAGAGAGAATCATGAACTGCTCAGAGACCATTAATGCAGCGAAGCAGCAAAATTTGTCAAACATATAACAGGTTATGACTTATTTCCTTGGGCTTAAAAGAGAACAGCAAGGACCTGAGTCTCCTCCCTGTCAATAACCCCCTGCTCAGCCAATCAGTGTAGAGACTGAGGACGGGAGGCTGAGGGTTCTCACCAGAGAGCCCAAAGGATGGCCCAGGTCACTGATGGGGATCACTGCCCGAGCACTATTTCAGCCCCACATTTTGGGTGGACTTCCCACAGTGGGAGCTGCAGAGCACTCCCCCACAACACACACACACACACACGCACACACACACAGCTCCTGGTGTTGGGAGGAGAACAGGTGAAAGGACAAAAGAAGCAAGAGACGAAGAGAAAGGAGGGAGGGATGGATGGAGGAAAAGGTGAAACAAAAAGGACAAACCCTAATGACCCCAGTGGTTCTAAGGGACAAAATCCCAGGTGCGCAATAAAATTCTGCCTCTTAAGCTAGTGTTTTCCGTGCCTAAAATTCAACTGTCACCAGATGGACCAGACTGAACAGGTTTCAAACCTCCAGGAGGCTCTTACCTTCTAAACAGGGATGGCTGTTTTCTAGTAAAATCACTAAAAGGAAGGAGAAAACTCAAAAGAGGTTCCTCCTGGCGCTCACGTCCGTGAACCCGAATACTCTCTCAGTTCTCAAAGAGAGACCTGGAGAAGGAGACTTGCTGAAGCAAAGCCACAGGGGTCTCTGAGGTTTCCCTGGCCCCTCGCCCCTGTCCTGCCTGGCTGATGTCAGCATCTCTCTGTGAGGTCACCACCTCCCCACCACCTTTGACCAATAGTCTGAGGTCCTGCAAAAGGCTTTTGTGATGTCACTGCCACACCCCTCCCTTGCTGTGCTAATGTCCTGCTGCTGGCCAGGCACTTTGGATGTTTGAGCTACTCCCTGTGGATCACCCCATTCAAGGAGCGTTCGTTCTAGGCAGCAAGCCGGCTAGACAGGAAAACATCAGACGCTGCTCCCAATGCTACACTCAGTTTTTCAGAAATTAGTTGACTTTATGGCTAGAAGAGACCATTAGAGCATCTAATCTGCCCCCCTGCATATCACAGGCCTCCTGTATGACACAATAGCTATTTTTGGGGCAAACACATTCCAGAAAGGCATCTAGTCTTCATTAAATGACATCAGGAGATGATGAATCCACCACTTTCCTTGGTAGCTTGTTCCTGTGGTGAATCATCCTCGCTGTTGAATATTTGCGTCTTATTTGTAATATGAATTTGTCTTTTTTCACCTTCCAGCCACTGGGTCTTGTTATGCCTTTCTCTGCTAGATTCAAGAGTCCTTTCATACCCAATCTTTTCTCTCCATTAAGGCCCTTCAACACTTCAATGAAATCACCTTTCAATCTTCTTTTGATAAGCTAAAAAGGTTGAGCTCGTTCAATAGCTCACTGGAAGGCATTTTTCTCCAGCCCTCAGAACATTTATTGGCTCTTTGGTTATCAGACTCCTGAACTGCAGCTGGATGTGGTTCTTGTTCTTCTGCGCAGCACAGCTCCTGGAGAAGAGGGATCTGCAAATGTACATTCATATGATACCTTTGTTTAATTGATGAAAACATAAATTGACACTTAGGGTATGTCTACACTACAAGACTATTTCAAATCAACTTAATTCGAATTTGTGGAATTGACCTTATGAAGTCGAAGTTGTGTATACACACTAAATACACTAGTTCGACTGTGTGAGTCCACAGTAACGGGGCCAGTGTCAACTTTGGAAGCGGTGCACTGTGGGAAGCTATCCCACAGTTCCCGCACTCCCCGCTGCCCATTTGAATTCTGGGATTTCCCCCCAATGCATGCTGGGGGGAAAAATGTGTCGAGGGTGGTTTTGGGTAACTGTCATCATTGAACTGTCAATCATGCCCTCCCCCCCCCCCCCTTGAAAGCGCCTGCGGGCACTCTGTTCGTGCACTTTTCTGCTCAGTGACAGCGTGGGCGCCACAGCACTTTGAGCACGGATCCCACTGCAGTTATGGCCGTTGTCAACTCCTCGCACCTTATCGTCCACCTCTTCCACAGTCAGCTGCTGAGAAATCGGGCTACTTTTCAATGGTGCTGCGAGCACTGGTGGACCATGGGGGACGTTTTACCAACATCAACGTCGGGTGGCCAGGCAAAGTTCATGACGTGCATGTTTTCAGGAACTCTGGTCTGTTTAGACGCCCGCAGGAAGGTAGTTTCTTCCCGGACCACAAAATAAGTCTTGGGGATGTGCAGATGCCTATAGTGATCGTCGGGGACCCAGCCTACCCGCTAATGCCCTGGCTCGTGAAGCTCTGTGCAGGCGCCTTGCACAGCGACAAGGAACTTTTCAAGTACCAGCAAGCAGTGAGCAGCGTGACCTGTGACTGTTCAGTTTCTTTACAGAGAAGCTGAACCTGCCCCTGTTTCTTTACCAAGTGACTGTTGACTAGCATCTGCAGTTACATACCCCGCCCACCCCGCTTCCCCCACTTCCAACACACGTTTAAAAATAAAATACATGTTCCACTGTAACTTTACAAAGGTTTCTTTATTGATGACTTTGCGTTACAGGGTTGAAACTGGGACACGGACTGTGCTGGGTAGGGTGTGCAGTGATGTAAAGACCGCCTGTAAACTCGAGGAATGACAGGCTCCTGCTCCCAGAGCGGTCTGCAGTGCCGGACTGGATGTTTCAACGGAGCCTGCCATCCCTCCTTTTTGGGACTCTGTGTGCGGGGGCTATGTGGCCTTTTGGCGGGGGAGGACGGATACAGATTCCTCTGCTGCGTGGCTCTGTGGTCCAGGACAGGGACCGTTGCATGAGATCTGTAACCCACCTCCCCCGCTACAAAGTCACGTACCCCCCCACCCACACAGAACCTGCAAACCACCTTCCATACCGACCAGGGTGCGTACTGACTACAGTGTGTGTGTGACCTGCTGCTGATCCTGCCCCCATGTCTGTACCCTGGTAAAGGTGATTGTCCTGTCAAATTACCAACCCCCTTCCCCCCCTTCAAACACAGTCTCCTCTAAAAGAACATGACGGAAACAGTAATTAACAGAAAAGTATTTTTTATTATCAACTAGACAGTTAGGGGATGAAACTGGGATGGGGGCTTGGGTGAGGCGGGAAGGAAAGGACTTCTCAAAATTTAGGCTATGAGAGCTTTTCGGTACTTGAGCACTCTGCTGGGGTGCAGTGACAGTTTACATGGCCTCTGGCGCCCCTCCTTCTGGTTATTTTGGGTGAGGGGGGTATGGGACTTTGTGGCGGGGGAGGGCGGTTGCAGATACACTGCAGGGGGGCTCTGTCCTCCTGCCTGAGGTCCTGCAGAACATGCACAAGGTGCAGGAGCACGTCCATTTGCTCCCTCATTAGTCCAAGCAGCGTTTGAGTCGACTGCTTGTCTTCCTCACGCCACCTCTCCTCCCGTTCGCTGTGTGAGCGCTGGTACAGAGAGAGGGTCTCCCTCCACTGGCTCTGCTGGTCTGCCTCGTCTCGGGAGCACCCCATAAGTTCAGCGAACATCTCGTCCCCTGTCTTTTTCTTTCGCCGCCTAATCTTTGCCAGCCTCTGTGAGGGGGATGCTGTGGCAGGTCTGGAGACAGTCGAAGCTGTGTGATGGGAAAAAGGGAGTGAATTCCTTGCAAAGATAAATGTTTGCGAACAATGAACACAGTCTAGTCTGTCTCTGTGAATTCTGGGTTGAGATCCCAGTGCCTGATGGGGCAAAAACCATTTTCACGGGTGGTTCTGGGTAAATGTCGTCAGTCATCCCTTCCTCCGGGAAAGCTACAGCAGACAATCATTTCAAGCCCGTTTTCCCTGGATTGCCCTGGCAGACACCACAGCGTGGAAACCATGGAGCCTATTTTGCCTTTTGTGCCTGGCACCGTATGTGTACTAGATGCCGCTGACAGAGGTGGTCCAGCAGCGCTACACAGCAGCATGCTTTTACTTTTGCATCATAGCAGAGATGATTACTAGCCATACTGTACCATCTATCATACCATACCATAAATTGGTAATAAGATGGGTGTGGTTACCAGTCTTTTTGCACTGCACCATTTGCTGCTGTCATAAGTGCCCCTGGCTGCTCTTAGCCAGGGGCACAAAAGCCAAAATGGGGAATGATTCCCTGAGTCAATTTCTCCTTTTTGGTATGTAAAAATAGAATCAGGCCTGCCTAGAATATGGGCAAGTGTACTAGAGAACCACTGTATCATAGAACCAGAGAGCACAGCTGCTCTGTGTCAGATCCTGCATAGATTATGAGCTGAATGCTATTCACAGGGGGTGCTCCTGCAACAACCCCACCTGTTCATTTCATTCTTCCCCCAGCCTTCCTGGGCTACCATAGCATTGTCCCCCCACTTGTGTGATGAAGTACTAAAGAATGCAGGAATAAGACACAGTGCCTTGTTAGTGAGAAATGAGTGGAAGGCAGCCTCCAGTTGCTACGATAGTCCAGATAGGACATTAAGGGGTGTGGAGGAGAGGAGCCCAGCATCCTGCTACTAGTCCAGGGGCAATTGAATCTTTTCTTTACACATGAAGGGTGGGGGCTGATGAAGCTCAGCCCCCTGTTGCTATGATGAGGACAGTTACCAGCCATACTGCACTATCTACCAGGAAAAATTAGGGCCAGGCGCCCTTGATTGACCTCACTGATGCTAGTACGCATGGTTACCAATTCTTTTGCACTGCCCCATGTGCCAATAGGCTGATGATGATGATGATGATGATGATGGATATCAGTCATATTGTACCATCAGCCACCCATGGTGGGGGGGGGGGGAGTGAGGATGTCAGTGTTTAGTGCTGCAGCATCCCGTCTATCTTCAGCATTCAGTAAAGATACGGTGACATGTAAAAGCATCAACAGAGGATTGTTTTCCCTTTCACTTCTGGGGGGGGGGGTGCGTAAATTGCCGAGCTATGCCCTGAGCCACCGCGGACACTGTGTTTGACCCTAGAAGCATTTGGATCTCAGCCAAGAATGCAAATGCTTTTCGGAGACAGCAGGAACTGTGGGATACCTTGCGTCCTCAGTCCCCCCTCCCTCCATGAGCATCCATTTGATTCTTTGGCTTTCCGTTACGCTCGTCACGCAGCAGCGTGCTGAGTCTGTGCTATGCCGTCTGTCCGGAGTTTTTTGAAAAATACTTTGGACCAGGCGTAACATTACAGTAATTCCCCTAATTAGATGCAGGACTCTCCGAGCGAGATCACCCTGAGGACGGTCACTGAAGGAGATAGAGAGCGCATGCTGCGTGAAAGCCAGCACAAACCAGGGCCCTATGCAGCCGTGCTCGGGGAGGCAATGCTCCCTGAGTACCTCATGAAAGCCTCGCACGGAAAAGTGTGCTGCCACAGAGCACCCAATAAGGCAGCTCTCCCCAGGAACCTCCTGCGGAGGCTTTTCGATTACCTCCAGGAGAGCTTCGTGGAGATCTCCCAGGAGGATTTCTGTTCTATCCCCATATATAGAGAGACCTCCTTTTCACATACTTCAGATTCCTGTTATATTAAGAATAAAAGTTTACATGGTTAAAGCACTTACCGAGTGATCCTTCCCCTGATTCAGGATCCGGGTTAATGGCCAGGGAGGGTTGGTAGGGGATCTCCGTGACAGTGATGAAGAGATCCTGGCTGTCGGGGAAACCAGCGTTGTAAGCGCTGTCGCCTGCCTCGTCCTCCACAAACCCTTCCTCATCTTCCCCATCCGCAAACATTGTCGAGGAACTGGCCGTCGACAGTGTCCCATCGTCAGAGTCCATGGTCACTGGTGGGGCAGTGGTGGCAGGCTCCATAGCGTCCGTTTGCCGCTTTGATTTTTTGGTAGCCTTGTCTGTGGTCATTGATTTTCACGCAGCGCTGCGTTGCATCCCGGCTGTATCCTCTGTCTGTATCATGGCTTTGGAGACCTTCTCGTAGGTCTTTGCATTCCGTTTGTTGGAGCGCAGCTCCGAAAGCACAGACTCCTCGCCCCACACACCGATCAGATCCAAGAGTTCCCGGTCAGTCTATGCTGGGTCCCTCTTTCTATTCAGAGATTACATGAACTCCTCTGCTGGAGAGCTCTGCATTGCTGCCAGTGCTGCTGAGCTCGCCCCGATGTCCAATCACAAAATGAGATTCTAACTGTCCAGACAGGAAAAGGAATTCAAATTTTCCTGGGACTTTTCCTGTGTGGCTGGTCAGAGCATCCAAGCTCGGACTGCCGTCCAGAGCATCAACAGAGTGGTGCAGTGTGGGATAGCTCCCGGAGCTACTAAGTTCGATTTGCAGCCACACCTAGCCTAATCCGAGCTAGCCATGTCGAATTTAGCACTACTCCCCTCGTCGGGGTGGAGTACCGAATTCAAACTAAAGAGCCCTCTAGGTCAAGTTAAATGGCTTCCTGGTGTGAACGGGGTGCACAGTTAATTCAAATTAACACTGCTAAATTCAATTTAAAGTCCTAGTGTAGACCAGGCCTTAGTCATCATCATCTTCTAGGTGCTTGGTAGAAGATGAGAATGACCTGGCTGAGTCACTCCTTTGTCTGCCCAGGCACCCCAACTGATTTCACTGAGATTGGCTAAAAGAGCACCTAGAAAGAGAAGAAGAAGGAATGATGATGGCTACTAATCATAACACACATCTGCTGCTAAAAGGCAACAAGTTGTTGCTGTGTAGCAATGCAGTCCCATGTCTGCCAGAATCCAGGAGACTGACGGTGATGGTGAGCTGAGCGGGCTCCATGCTTGCCGTGGTATGGCGCCTGCTCAGGTAACCCAGGAAAAAAGGTGTGAAATGATTGTCTGCTGTTGCTTTCATGGAGGGAGGGAGGGAGGGAGAGAGAGGGGGATCTGATGACATGTACCCAGAATCACCCACAACACTGTTTTTGCCTTATCAGGCATTGGGATATCAACCCAGAATCCCAATGGACAGCGGAGACTGCAGGAACTGTGGGGTAGCTACCCACAGCTACCCAATTTGCAATGCTCCGGAAGTCAATGCTCGCCTCGGTACTGTGGATGCAGTCCACTGACTTAATGCACTTAGAGCACTTTGTGTTGGGACACACACAATCAACTGTATAAAAACAATTTCTAAAAAACTAACTTCTATAAATGTGACCTAATTTCATAGTGTAGATAGACCCCAAGACACTTGATCACAGCCTTGGGTAGATTAAGAGACTACTTACACTTTGGACTGGTCTACACTGGGGCAAGGGGGTGTCAATGTAAGATACACAACTTCAGCTACAGGAATAGTGTAGCTGAAGTTGATATATCTTATTTTGGATTATCTCCTGTTCTCACAGCACAGGATTGACAGCTGTGGCTCCCTCATCCACTCCATTTCCACCTCTTACCCTAGTAAAGTTTCAGAGTCAACAAAAGCACATTTGGGGATTGATTTATTACATCCAGACAAAACACAACAAACCAAAGCCCAAGCAATCAATTGTCACCCGCCAACCCAGTGGAGAGTGTGAATATACCCTTTGATCAAGGGTAAACTGAAATATATTCAGGTACTGATTTATTACATCTAAACAAGACACAATAAATCAAAGCCCAATAGACCAATTATTATCACCCCCCCAAGTCAGTGGGAATATACCCTTTGATCTAAGCTCTAAAGAGCCAAGCATCACTGCTGACACCTTTGGATGTTACACAGCCCCTCTGCCCCCACCGCTTTTTACCTCGCCATGACGAGCTCCCAGACACGCACCAAACACCATTCACATGACTTTGAGAACTAGGTAACTCTAAGTGAGGATCACTTCACAGAAATGACGCCAATGGAGAACTTCAAAGCAAGAACTATTAAGGCACAATTCTGTTCAAAGCCAGAGAAGTCTTTTAGCCTCCTTCCTCTTGCTGGTTTCTCTCCTTCCTTCAGTTCAAAGACAGTTCCCTGTACACTCCTAGTTTGCACAAACCCACCCACTGACCTGTGACTAACAATCTCTCACTGCTAACTCTTATAGGAAAACAGGCCAAAGAAGGTGTATGCAAGCACTATTCCGCAGCCCCAATGCTCTTTTCGGTTCCTTCCCACAGAACTTTCACTCCATACCAGTCCAGTTCCTTGCTGTTGCTTGTCTAACCACTGCCTGCGTGTGCTATACCGTACCCTGAGCTGATTCCTGGCTTTTGTGCTCAATACAGCCTTACCTGTCTGTGTCTCTGTGGCGCAATGGGTCAGTGTGTTTGGCTGTTAATTAAAAGGCTGGTGGTTTGAGCCCACCCAGGGACTGTGATAAGCCCATCCTGTTTCCTTGCTTCCCTGAGGCTTATGGGTAGCCTCAAAGGTCCTGTTTTGCTGCCTCTTGGCCTCAGTGCTTTCAGCTGGTGGCCCGAAGAGCGGGCTGGATGCCATTCAGAAACCCATCTCCCAGCAGCCATGCCGGAGGCTCAGGCTTAATCCTCAAGGCCGAGCACAAAAACTTTCAGCCGGGAACATTTCGCTCCCTTCCCGCCTCCGCCCAAGCGGCAAGGGAGAAGCGGAGGAGACACGCCGGCTCAAAGACACCTCCCTCCCACTTCCCTGTACGCTGTACAAAGCTCTTGGCCTGCCTCATGCCTCATCAGGAAAGCGCGGCCATGCAGCCCAAGCCTGAGTCACGTCCGCGGCCTGGCCCGCCCCGCCCTGGCTGACAGCGCGCAGAGCCACGCGAGTCAATGGCAGGTCGAGTCGGGAGCCTCGGCTCTTTCCCCTGACAGCCACACACACAGCGCTGCCCAGCGCCCCGAGAGCCTCCCTCGTGTTCTCCCGCAGCAGCCGCCTGCCGGTGTGGGTGGGAAAAGGGGACCAGGAAGCACTGCAGCCTCATTCCGGGACAGGAGGCCCTTGCCACGCCCAGGCCTGCCTCTTGCCTTCAGCCCAGGCAGCCAGAGGTGCCAGGGAGCTCCCTGGCAGGCCGCCGCTTCGCCTCAGCCACCTCTTGCCTCATGGCCTAGGCTCTTGGGGCTCTGCTGGTCACCGGCTCGCTGGAAGGCCCAGAGGGAAAAGAAACAAGCACACGCCTAGCAGAGGATGGTTCCGATCCATCGACCTCTGGGTTAGGGGCCCAGCACACACCCACTGTACCACTCTGCTGGCTTTTAACTTGCTTGCCACCCAGCCGCCACTATCCAGATTAGTGCCTTACGCGCTCTCGCACTGGCAGGCAGCTGTGCAGGCTGCTAGGCAGCTGCCCTGTAACAGGAGTTTACAACTTATACAGGGTAAAAGGGATCTATTTGGGGTTTGGACCCCATTGGGAGCTGGGCAGCCGGTTTAAGATCGGGTGGCGTAAGGAATACACAATCTGCAATAGCCCCGACTGGGGGTAAAGGGCTTCGGTGTGTGGAAGGGTGCAGGGTTAATTCGGTTTAACGCTGCTAAATTTGGTATAAACGCGTAGTGTAGAGCAGGCCTAAGGGGGATCTCTGGGGAACAGACGTCATTGCTTTAAGAGCGGATTGCTTACTGCGTACTTCTCTTCTGAAGCACGTCAGCACCTTCAGCTCTTGCAATGCTGCTGCTTGTACGTAACTGTTCTGATGCGTCATTCCTACGTAGCCAGTTCCAGTTTGTTAGTCCCGCCTCTATGAGTACCAGCTATGGAAGAAATATCTGATTGGCTGAAGGGGTGTTCCTCTGGTAGTTAGAAGAAGTGATTGGTGAAATTCGGGAAGACGTTTGTAACAGAAGCTAAAGAGGCATTTAAAAAAGTTTCTTCATATGTTAGGTGCCACAATGAGACATGCATACAGTGTGCTGTTTGTCAGTCTGGCTGTCTCTGTGATCATAGGGAGATTTGATTAATTAAATTACACACTGTAACCACTAAATATAGGCACTTTAGACGTTAGACTATAGCCGTGGAGGGTTGTTTTAACACAAAGTGATTGGTCTCCCAAAGTAGGAGGATGAGTTAAAGTGCTTTTTCTTGAGTTTAAAGCGAGTAAGCAGTATTGCTTTGATGCAGTTGTTGTCTGTTATTGATGATTTTTCTTTCTTCCCTCTGGGGAAGTAGAAGGGAAAGAACACAGACTGAGTGATTAGTCTGTATAAACTACATTAAAACACATTTTTTTGAAGTTGGTGTTTAATTTTTGTTTCTGATGTGTATATATAGAGAAGGGATGTAGTGATTGTAACTAATATTATTACTTCTGTATTGTGAGAGGATGTGGGTGTTTTTCAGCGAGTTTTCCAATAGCATGAAGAAGAAAATGCAGTGTAAAATACAACAGTTTTTATTTAAACAGTTGCTTAATTGAACTTCTAATTGCTTGAACTTCTAAGTCCACCTTTTTATGCAGTGTCCCTCTCTTTTGTCCTCCCTCGTTCTAGTTTAAAGTTATAGGCTCATGGATATTAATTCTGCAAGTTCTCTCCACTTTCCACTTTTTCTTCTTTTCTCCACCCTCTCCCCCATTTCGAGTAGCCCCTATTTCTACCCCTAATGCTCTGCCAGTTCGTTGGTATGCAACTTTCTGGGAGCCTCTCTGAGCCCTTAGTACAGGCTGTAGGGTGGAAGTGGGGGAGGAGAAAATGGGACCCACAGAACCCCTGGCTGGTAAAGGGACTGGGAGAGCTTGACTTGGGAAGGAGGGAGGAATGGGGGAGAAGAGGCAAATAGGGGTGCACACAATCCCTACATGGGGAGTACACAAAGACCCCAGCATGGGGGAATAGAGGGAACACAGAATCCCTGCCATGGGGAAGTGGGAATGGGGGTGTGAACTGAGCCTTTGGTGTGGGAAGAAGTGTGGGGAACTTGGTATGGGGAGAATAAGGGTGCAGAGATTCTCTGGTAAGGGATGAGATTGGGGGAATTTCAGGGAGTCCCTAAAAAGAGTGGGATGGGAGAGGGCACATAGGGAGCTTGTAGGAGTGAATTGAGGGGTGCTAGGAGCCTCTGGGGCGGGCAATAAACTCGACCTGTACAAACTACAAAGTGTGCTCCCCCCACTGCTGTGAAGAACGTGGCCATCTGCTGACAAAAAAAGCTGTTTGCAAAAGGTACGATCCATTTTCTTTCGTGACCACTTGTTTTAAAAAACGAGTCATTACGACGTTAATCAGGGTAGCCGGGGATTGGCAGCAGGGAGGGTGTCTTTGCAGGAGAAATGGCTGGCGCTTAGCTAGAGACGTGCTTCCGAAAGGGATTGTTGGAGGATGATTTTTACCATGTTTTCTTCCAATCAGGCACCGAATAGGCGGGATTGCTAGAATGCAGCTGCTGTCTGGCGCTGATGCCCGCTGCTTCTTCCCGCTAGAGAAGCAGGCGGGAGACAGCATAGACTTGGGGGTGGGGGGGTTGTATTAAACCAATGAATGCAAAAGCTTTAAAATATGACTTTTTAAATTATGCTTTGGGAAGTTTATAATAGCTGGTTTTGTTTCTAAATCTATAGAATACTTAGTTTTTCTATGTGTTGTGAGGGGTTTGCTCACTCAGCCTTTCTTTTTATTTGTTTGTGGTGAGGGATTTTGAAAACCAGTTTAGAAATCAGTGGGAATTGAGTGTCCAGATCACTTGTATGGCTTTGAAAATTCTCCTACAGGCAGTTTTAAGCCTTTGCCTTTTCCCACTTTTCAGGAGAAAGAGACTGTAGTTAAATACCTGTTACACCTCTACAGATGGTTACCGAACACTCTCCAGGAAGGCGAACGTGTCCAGCACCTGACTCCGATGCCAGCTCTCTCTAATTTTCATTCAGGACTATTTGGCTGGGCTCACTGACAGTTATTGATATTTAGATCGCTATGAATTCTGGGTGCTGCTGTTTCAAGGGGGGAAATCGTGGCGATATACTTGCAGAACTAGAGACTTGCTGTCTCCTGAATACACCGTGCCCGGCGTTGAGGACTTGTGCTGAGAGCAGCAATTGAACCAAATCCCGCTGCTCGGCCTCCGCTTTGCAGCATGTAAATGGTTGCGGTTGCACTAGTACGATGTAGGGGCACCAGGGGCGGCTCTATAAATTAGGCCGCCCCAAGCAGCGCGGTGCGCTGCGCCGCCCTTCCCCGGTCCCGCGGCGGGTGCCGTGGTCCCGCGGCTCCAGTTGAGCTGCCGCAGGCATGCCTACGGGAGCTCAACCGGAGCCGCGGGAAGAGGGGACCCGCCGCAGGCATGCCTACGGGAGCTCAACCGGAGCCGCGGGAAGAGGGGACCCGCCGCGGGCATGCCTACGGGAGCTCAACCGGAGCCGCGGGAAGAGGGGACCCGCCGCGGGCATGCCTACGGGAGCTCAACCGGAGCCGCGGGAAGAGGGGACCCGCCGCGGGCATGCCTACGGGAGCTCAACCGGAGCCGCGGGAAGAGGGGACCCGCCGCGGGCATGCCTACGGGAGCTCAACCGGAGCCGCGGGAAGAGGGGACCCGCCGCGGGCATGCCTACGGAAGCTCAACCGGAGCCGCGGGAAGAGGGGACCCGCCGCGGGCATGCCTACGGGAGCTCAACCGGAGCCGCGGGAAGAGGGGACCCGCCGCGGGCATGCCTACGGAAGCTCAACCGGAGCCGCGGGAAGAGGGGACCCGCCGCGGGCATGCCTACGGGAGCTCAACCGGAGCCGCGGGAAGAGGGGACCCGCCGCAGTCATGCCTACGGGAGCTCAACCGGAGCCGCGGGAAGAGGGGACCCGCCGCGGGCATGCCTACGGAAGCTCAACCGGAGCCGCGGGAAGAGGGGACCCGCCGCGGGCATGCCTACGGGAGCTCAACCGGAGCCGCGGGAAGAGGGGACCCGCCGCGGGCATGCCTACGGGAGCTCAACCGGAGCCGCGGGAAGAGGGGACCCGCCGCAGTCATGCCTACGGGAGCTCAACCGGAGCCGCGGGAAGAGGGGACCCGCCGCGGGCATGCCTACGGAAGCTCAACCGGAGCCGCGGGAAGAGGGGACCCGCCGCGGGCATGCCTAGGGGAGCTCAACCGGAGCCGCGGGAAGAGGGGACCCGCCGCGGGCATGCCTACGGGAGCTCAACCGGAGCCGCGGGAAGAGGGGACCCGCCGCGGGCATGCCTACGGGAGCTCAACCGGAGCCGCGGGAAGAGGGGACCCGCCGCGGGCATGCCTGCGGAAGGTCCGCCGGAGCCAAATGCCGCCCCCCCGGGAAAGGGCCGCCCCACGCGCCTGCTTGGCGCGCTGGGGTCTGGAGCCGGCCCTGAGGGGCACCGAGTTTCCACTATGCTGGGGGGCTGCCCCCCTCCCCCGGCTCCTCCCAGGCCCCGCCCCCCCTTTCCCCAACGCCCCACTCCCACATTCAGCTCCTCTCCCTCCCTGTCAGCGGGCGGGAGGCGCTGGGGGAGCGCGAGGAGTGGAGGGGGCGGGGCTGCTGCTGGGCACTAATGACCCATCTGGTTCCCCCCCCGGGATGCTCCAGTCTCGGAGCAGCCAGAGACGGCGCCTGCCCCCGGTCACGTGACACGCGAAGTCTCTAGTGCCGGGAACCGCAGAGAACCAGCTGCAGCCCCGGGCGGGCAGAGCTGCACCGGGCCGGGCTCCGCCTGCGGGGACACGGGCGCGGCGCCGGCACGTGGCAGAGCAGAGCCAGTGAGAGGCGGGGCAGGTTCGGGCAGTAACAGCGAGAGGGTTTGATTGGTCGGTAGGAGCTCCGCATGCTAATGAGGAGGCGTGTTTCTGTAAATAGCGACATAAACCTCTTCTAATGGCCAGTGCGCTAAAGCTGCCGCGAGTGTGCTTCATGGCGTGGGGACCTGGCTTTAGATTTGTGTCCTTTAGTTCGCTGGGGGGTGAAACCCGCTGTATGAAAACACTCACGTGGGGTAAAAGCGTGTGCGCATTAGCCTGGGTGTGTAGCCCGGTGGTTGTTAGCACTGTATTTTTCAGTGATTAATCTATAGCTTCTGACTGTAGAAATATGTTTGAAAGTTTCTGATTTTGATAAACACCAGAAGAACTTACAGTGTCTTTTATAAGCATGAAGTTTGTGGACCATGTTGTTTTTATGCACTTGCTGTCTTTTGTTGATGACCGTTCTTGTTTCCATTTTTGGGAAGTTAGAAAGAAGAAAACACTGAGTGAGTGGTTAGACCCTATGAAGCTAATTTAAAAACATGCTTTGGGATTTTTCTGTTATTAATTTAGGTTTTGCTGATTGTCTGATTAATGGCAAATCTTAATTTGTTTTGATAGAATTTGGAAAAGAAGCAAGTCTTAAAAATTGGTGTTTTGAAGGTTTCTAATTCACGTCTTACCGAAATTTTTTACAATTCCTTTATGCTGCTGTATCTTTTTCTCTTGTAATCTATGTCAGAATTTAGGTGGGTTCCTGTGTCTGCACGTGCTCTTCCTTTCCCACTTTCTTCTCTGCTTTTCTTTTCTTCCCTTCCCATTTTTCTGGAAGCTCCTATTTTTACTCCTACTGCTCTGGCAGGGGGTAGGCAGTTTTCTCTTGGCCCCAAGCCCATCAGACAATCCACACAGGATCTGAGAGTTGCTGTCTCCTGGCCGTATAGTGAGTAGAGGGTGGAGTGGGGAGAAAAGCGGCTCACACAGAGCCCCTGCCATTGGGGAGAATGGGGGACCTTGCTATGGGTGGAATCAAACACACACAACCCCTGCCATGGAGAAAGACGGGGGAACCCTGGAATGGGTGGAGGAGACAATGAAGGGCATGGGGGGGAGGGGTTTACATGAGGGATTTGCATCTGTCAACATCTCCCGTGCCCCACTGGGTGTTTTCCTTCCCATCTTATTTCTTCTCTTTTCTGTTACTCTCTTTTTTTCTGTCTGAGGTAAATGAAAAATCCACACCCCTGAGAGACGTAGCTGAGCTGACCTAAACCCTCCTACAGTAACTCCTCACTTAAAGTCGGCCTGGTTAACGTTTCATTATGTTGCTGATCAGTTAGGGAAAATGCTTATTTAAAGTTGTGTAATGGTCCCTTCTAATGTTGTTTGGCAGCTGCCTGCTTTGTCTCCTGCTTGCAGGAAGAGCAGCCCATTGCAGCTAGCTGGTGGGGGCTTGGGACCAGGATGGACCGGCAGCCCCCTATCAGCTCCCCACTCCCCTTTGCAGCAGCTGCCTGCAGTTCAGCTGTGTCCCTCCCCCCACTGCCATGTGCTGCTCCTGCCCTCTGCCTTGGAGTTGCTCCCTGAGACTCCTGCTTGCTGTGCCAGGGGGAGGGAAGGAAGAGGGGGGGCTAATAGGGTGTCCCCCTGCTCCTGCACCCTGCTTACCCCCAGGGGCGGCTCTACCTTTTTGGCTGCCCCAAGCAGTCATGCGCGGGAGGCGCCCCGGAGCCGCGGGAGCAGCGGACCTCCCGCGGGCATGACTGCGGAGGGTCCGCTGGTCCGGCGTCTCCGCTTGAGCTGCCGCAGTCATGCCTGCGGGAGGTCTACTGCAGCCGCGGGACGAGCGCCCCCTCTGCAGTCATGCCTGCGGCAGGTCTGGTCATCCCGGGGCTCTGGTGGACCTCCCGCAGGCATGACTGCGGCAGGTCCGCCGGCCCAGCCTGCCGCCCCCCCGGGAAAGGGCCGCCCCACGCGTGTGCTTGCCGCGCTGGGGTCTGGAGCCGGCCCTGCTTACCCCATCTTCCATAGAGCAGGGCTCAGGAGGGAGAGAGCTTGCAGCAGCTGAGGTCTCAGCAAGCTGATCTAATTAACAAGGCAGTGTACTTAAGGGAAATGTGCATATCTCCCTCCATTCCTGCTGCCTTGCAGAGTGAGAGAGTTAACCCTTGAGGGCTCAGCCAATTGCTAGTTCATCATTTAGCAGTAAGGGAAATATCCCACCCTCTGACTCCTCTACCTCAACCAAGCTTCACAATCATCATCACTGTGTATCAGTATTAAATTGTTTGTTTAAACCTTATACTCTTTTGTCTGGTGAAATTTTTTTCCCCTGGAACCTAACCCCCTCATTTACATTAATTCTTATGGGGAAATTGGATTCACTTAACATTGTTTCACTTAAAGTCGCATTTTTCAGGAACATAACTACAACGTTAAGTGAGGAGTTACTGTATAGACTGCTAGTTGGAAAAGGGAGAGGGGAGAGCACAGACTGAGTGGTTAGGCTTTGTATACTGAATAAAAGAAAGAGTTTTTTAGTGTACCAGAAATCTAGTTATGAGGAAGGTTAGATATAATAGCTTTATTTAGAAACTTGCATAACGCTTAGGTGCAGATAGTCTGGTTTTCTTTTTGCTGGGGTGGGTTTTGAGTAAATCATTAGTCTGCTTGGTTTCTTTCATAATCTGAAGTGGATTGAGCATCTAAATCCTTCTACTCCTCTCCCCTCCCCCTCAAATGTGAAGGGGAACAGCCTCAACCTTTTGTCTTATTCTGCTTTGTAGGAGAAAGATGCTCTATGTAAATAGTCATGATCCATTTAGGTTAATTCTTATGCTGAATGGCAGGTAGGAGCGGGTATAAATCATTGGAGACTCTTGCCCCACTCCCTGCGTGGCCTGTGTTTTTCTTTGTTTTAAAATGAGACTGTCTAGTTTTTATGTAAATATATTTGGGGGGTTTCACTCATATTTATATTGCTATGAATTTCATGTGCTCTTGTCTCACAGCAGACAAGGGGGAAAAGCCTGTGGCAATGGACTTTGCAAAATTATAGACTAGTGATTCTCAACCTGTGGCTCAGTCAACAGCTGCGGCCGATGTGGCATCCTCAGGGCCATACAGGTAGTATATAGTGTGTGGATTCTGCTCACGTAACACAGAGAAAGTTGCCTATGCAGCTCACAATAGTAAATAGGGTCAGATCAGAAGATCTCTTCTTTCCAAGTAGGAATTATGCAGAGACGAACAACAGACCTAGTGCAGCTGTGTTGCCACTGTCTACTAGCCCTGAAATGGTTCAGAATGCCTTGGGTCAAGTGGCACCAGTTCTAAAAGTAAGGGTGATTTAGTGCTGTGGTTCTCAAACAGAGGTATCCAATGGTCTTCCAGGGGGTACATCAACTCATCTAGATATTTGCCTAGTTTTACAATAGGCTACATAGAAAGCACTAGCAAATTCGTAACAAATTAAAATTCATACATTGATTTGTTTATACTGTTCTCTATACTACTATACACTGAAATGTAAGTACAATACTTATATATTCAAGTGATTTATTTTTATAAATATTGCATCTGATTATGTAGTTTTTAAGTGAAGTAAAACTTGGGGGAATGCAAGAGAAATCAGACTCCTGAAAGGGGTACAGGTGTCTCTAAAGGTTGAGAGCCACTGATTTAGTGCAGGTACCACCGGTAACATAGAACCCTGCAAAAACTTCTAGTGCAGATGAATTTGAGAGCAAACCAGAGAGAAACAGCTGCGGAGCATGCTAGAAAGGGCTGACCTGTCCGCATTGTCTGTGCCTGACAGGCTGTCATGTGGTACGGAGGAGCCTGTGAGAGGTATCCCAAAGCAAGAGGGTTTGATTAGTTGCTAGGAGCTCCACATGCTAATCAGGAGGTGTGTGTCTGTAAATAGCGACATAAACATCTTCTAATGGACAGTGTTCTAAAGCTGTCTCAATTGTGCTTAATGAAATGGGAACCTGGTTTTAGATTTTTGGTCTTTAATTCTCTGGGGGTGAAACCTGTTGTATGAAAACATTCACCGTGGGAAGAAAGTTTGCTCACATTAGCCTGGGTGTGTAGCTGAGCACAGCTTTGTTAAGACTATACTTTCAGGGATCATTTGTATAGTTTGTAACTAGAGAGGTGTGGTTGAAAGTGTCTGACCTTGCTAACCATGATGAGGAGTTAAAGTGTTTTCTTCTGAGCATGATGTGAGTGGATAGTGGTGCTTTAATGTATCTGCTATTGATGAGTGTTCTTGCTTTCCTTTTAGGAAGCTGAGGGGAAGAGAACACAGACTGAGTGGTTAGTCCTTATAAAACAAGTTTAAAAATAAATGTTTTGGGGTTTTTTTTGTTATCTGAATTTATTTAAAGCTTTTGTGCAGTTCTGGTTAGTGGCAAGTCTTAATTTGATTTGGTAGGATTTGGAAGAAAAGTAAAGGTAGTGTGAAAATGGTATTTTAAAGTTTTTTAATTCAGTACTTACTGAAAGTTTTTTTAAAATTTCTTTATGCTGCTCTCTCTTCTTTTCTTGTAATTTATTTAAGGACTTAGGTAGGGTCCTGTGTCTGCATGTTCTCTTCCTTTTCCACTTGCTTCTCCGCTTCTCTCTTCTTCCCTTCCATTTTTCAGGAAGCCCCTATTTTTACTTCTCCTGCTCTGGCAGGGGGTAGGCAGTTCGCTCTTGGCCCCAAGCCCATCAGACAATCCACACAGGATCTGAGAGTTGCTGTCTCCTGGCTGTATAGTGGGTAGAGGGTTCTAAAGCTGTCTCAGGGTATGTCTACACTATGGGATTATTCCGATTTTACAGAAACCGGTTTTTGGAAACAGATTATATAAAGTCACGTGAACGTGGCCACACTAAACACATTAATTTGACAGTGTGCGTCCATGTACCGAGGCTAGTATCAATTTCCGGAGCATTGCACTGTGGGTAGCTATCCCATAATTCCTGCAGTCTCACCTGCCCTTTCTGGAATTCTGGGTTGAGACACCAGTGCATGACGGGGCAAAAACAGTGTCATGGGTGATTCTGAGTAAATGTCGTCAGTCAATCCTCCCTCCGTGAAATCAACGGCAGACAATCATTTTGCGCCCTTTTCCCTGGATTGCCCGGGCAGACGCCATAGCACGGCAATCATGGAGCCCGTTCAGCCTTTTTTCACCGTCACTGTATGTCTACTGGATGGTGCTGACAGACATGGTACTGCAGTGCTACACAGTAGCATCCCCTTGCCTTTTGCAAATTAGCAAAGATAGTTGCCAGCCACACTGTACTGTCTGCTGCTTTGCAAATTGACAATGACAGTTACAAGTTATACTGTACTATCAGCTGCTGTCATGGGTGCTCTTGGCCAGCCTCAGTGAGATCAGCTGGGGGTGCATGGACAAAAATGGGAATGACTCCCCAGGTCATTCCCTTCTTTAAGTTTTGTCTAATGGAAAGTCAGTCCTGTCTAGACTATCAGGTAAGCCAATTAAAGACCCAGACAGGCAAATGGTGGCTCCAGGTCAGAGCCCCAGACATCCAGCAGAAATGATGAGCTGCATGCCATTCTAGGGGGTGCCCCTGCAACAACCCCACCCATTGCTTCCCTTCTCCCCACCTCTCCTGGTCTACCGTTATCCCCCATTTGTGTGATGAAGTAATAAAGAATGCATGAATTTGAAACAACATTGACTTTATTGCCTCTGCAAGTAGAGCTCAAAGGGGGGAAGGGAGGGCAGTCTCCAGCTACTATGATATTCCAGGCAGGACTGAATCTCCAGGAGACAAAGCTTAAAGAAGAGAATGACCTGGGAGTCATTCCCGTTTTTGCCCTGGCATCCCTGTCCGACCTCACTGAGGCCAGCCAGGAGCACTCGCGGGACGATGATGACAGATACCAGTCCTACTGTACCGTCTGCCGTCCGGAAGGGAAGGGGATGCTGCTGCACCGCGTCTGCCAGCAGAATCCAGTAGACATACGTTGACATTGAAAAAAGGCGAGAAACAATTTTTTTCCATTTGCTTTCGGGGGGGCGGGGGGGCGACATATACCCTGAACCACCCGCGACAATATTTTTGACCCTTCAGGCTTTGGGAACTCAGCCAAGAATTCAAATGGTTTTCAGAGAGTGCGGGAACTGTGGGATAGCTACAGACCTCAGTTGCCCCTCCCTCCATGAGCATCCATTTCATTCTTTGGCCTTCTGGTACGCTTGTCTCAGCTCCTTAAGTTTCAGCACTGTGTTGAGTCCCTGCTGTGGCTTCTGTCTATCATGGCCTTGGAAATTTTTTCAAATGCTTTGGCATTTTGTCTTTTGGAACGGAGTTCTGATAGAACAGATTCATCTCCCCATACAGAGATCAGCTTCAGTATCTCCCGTACGGTCCATGCTGGAGCTCTTTTTTGATTCTGGGACTGCATGGTCACCTGTGCTGATCCAGCGCTCCATGCTGGGCAAACAGGAAATTAAATTCAAACGTTCACAGGGCTTTTCCAGTAAACCTGGCCAATGCATCTGAGTTCAGATTGCTGTCCAGAGCGGTCACAATGGTGCACTGTGGGATGGCGCCTGGAGGCCAATACCATTGAATTGTGGCCACACTAACCCTAATCCGACATGGCAATACCGATTTCAGCGCTACTCCCCTCGTCGGGGAGGAGTACAGATACCGGTATTAAGAGCCCTTTATATCGATATAAAGGGCTTCGTTGTGTGGATGGGTGCAGGGTTAATGCGATTTAACGCTGCTAAATTCGATATAAACTCGTAGTGTTGACCAGGCCAGAGAGAGCAGCAGGTTTCCCATATTGTTTCCTGCTGTTGTTTTCTTGACTAGTTTCTCCTCTGCACCAAGTTGCTCTTTTGCTTTGTGAGCCTGGCTAGCTCAGTGGGCAGAGCATCAAACTTTTAATCTGAGAGTCCAGGGTTCAAGTCCAGGGTTCAAGTCCCTGGTCAGGTGATAAACTACTCCCCAAGATCTTACAGTGTCTTGCTGGAGTCCTCTTTGATGTTACTTTTTCTCTTCAGGATTTTCCCTTTCCTCAGAAGGACCTTTTTGTGTGTGGGTTTGAAGGGGCAACTTCCTGACAGCCCCTCTGTCCTTGCAGCCTGGAGGAATAAAGACCTCTGGGCATAGAGCATGTTCCTTCCCTGCACACACACACACAGAATATCCCTAAGGAATTAGAATCACCTGCTGCCTTCCCCTGTCCTGCTGGGTCCCCAAATGAAGATTCTCTTCAGCCTAAACCCATGTCCCCTCTTTTCCCAGTGCCCCTCAGACCCAACCCTCAGTCCCTCCTATGCTCACTGCTCCTCACTCCCAACCAGAGCCTGCTCCTCTTCACCCTTCTCCTCAATCCCAATTTAAACAGCCACACTGGGCTGGACCAAAGGCCCACCTAGCTCTGTGTTTTGTCCTCTGTCAGTAGCCAATACCAGGTGCCCTAAAAGTTAAGCAACAAGGCACCACTGGGAGTTGAACCTAGGACTTTCTGTTTATAAGGCAGGTGTTTTAGCCAGCTAAGCCATGGTGCCTGCCTGTGGGTAAAACACAGTGTCTGCCCACACCTGCCTCCCTGCCATCCCCACCGGGGCCTGACAAGCTTTGCTCGTGTTTGGATTCTGCAAAGCAGAGGAGCAGATGAGGTTTTCCTTGCAAGCTGTCTGTGTGTGTGAATCTTTGGCCAGGTCTGCACTGCAAAGTTATTTCAGCATCATTATATTGCTCAGGTGTGTGAAAAACACACAACGCTCCCTCGGTCGGCAGCTTGTGGCTGGTGCACACACTGCAATGCCACGTCTGGCGACAAAATTGCCCTGTTTTGGTGACAAAATAAAACCACCTCGACGAGAGGCCTAGAGCTTTGTGCAGCAAACTTAAAGAGACAAATTTTCAGTGTAAATGCTGCTGGTCATTATATCACTATAACTGGCTTCTACCAGTATCCCATAATGCCTGCTGTGAACTCGCCTGCCCTGCAGTCCTGCTACAGAGGCTGGGCCCCTCCCCTTTCAGAGCCTTCCCATTTTTAAAAGCCCTGGGGTGTTGTTCCCCCCTGTTCAGGCACCCCTGGGGCCCTGCACGTCACACAGCTCTCCCTGATTTCAGTTGTTAGTGAGGGAGCCTCACTGCTAGCGCAGACTGGGCAGTTTCTTGCATGAGAGACACTGTCCCAAAGCAGGACTAAAGTTTGGGAATGGATTCATAGACTTAAGGTCAGAAGAGACCATTATGATCATCTAGTCTGACCTCCTGCACAATGCAGGCCACAGAATCTCACCCACCCACTCCTGTAACAAACCCCTAACCTATGTCTGAGTTATTGAAGGCCTCAAATCGCGGCTTAAAGACCTCAAGGTGCAGAGAATCCTCCAGCAAGTGACCCGAGCCCCATGCTGCAGAGGAAGGCAAATGTCCGAGAACAATTCTAAGGGGAAGGTGAACGCAGAGCAATGACACTGGCGATGCCCAGATGTCCAGTTGGGGCAGCATGGAAATTAATAATGGGAAGATCATTTACGAAATTAGTCGTCACTGACAAGATTTGTCTCTGTTCCTATTTCATGCTGTGGTGTTAGTTAGAGGAATCAGTACAGATTTTTACTATATTAATTAAACACTTAATTTTATTTACCCAAGTCAAAAACTTAGTGTCACTTATTTTTTCTCTGTCCTAGCAAGAATGAATTGAATTTCGTGACTTTCTGGAAAGTGCAGCGAGATTAAATGTGGGGAATTCAGTCTGTGTATTTGTGAGCTGAGGTTTTCCTCTCACAGGTCAGTGCCTGCATTGAAATACCAAGAGGGATCTAAGGGCTGGTGTACGCTGGGCACTGAACTGGCAGAGCGACATCTCTCAGGGTGTGAATCCCCCCTCCCCCCAAACCCATAGAGTTAAGGTGACCTAAGCCCTGGTTAGATAGTGCTAAAGAAAAGGAAGAATTGTTCTGTCCATGTAGCTATTACAGGGATGGAAAAACCCCTCCAATCACTGTCTACTCCAAAGTGCTATAGCAGTGCCACAGCAGCATTTTAAGTGTTGACAGAGTGAAAGTAGATCTGGCTCCAGTTTGCACTGTGGATGCTCAGGCACTAAGGGTACGTCTACACTACGGGACTATTCCGAATTTGCATAAACCGGTTTTGTAAAACAGATTTTATAAAATCGAGTGCGCGCGGCCACACTAAACACATTAAATCGGTGGTGTGCGTCCATGGTCTGTGGCTAGCGTCGATTTCTGGAGCGTTGCACTGTGGGTAGCTATTTCCTAGCTATCCCATAGTTCCCGCAGCCTCCCCCGCCCCTTGGAACTTCCGGGTTGAGATCCCAGTGCCTGATGGGGCAAAAATCATTGTCGCGGGTGGTTCTGGGTAAATGTCGTCAGTCACTCCTTCGTCTGGGAAAGCAACGGCAGACAAGCATTTCGCGGCTTTTTCCCCTGGATTGCCCTGGCAGATGCCATAGCATGGCAATCATGGAGCTTGTTTTGCCGTTTGTGACTCTCACCGTATGTGTACTAGATGCCGCTCACAGAGGCGTTTCAGCAGCGCTACACAGAAGCATGCTTTTGCATGACAGCAGAGATGGTTACTAGCCATATTGCACCATCCAAATCCTTCCATAAATTGGAACTGAGGATGATCATGGCTACCAGTGCTTTTGTACCATTTGCTGCTAGTGCCCCTGGCCAATCAGCCAGGGGTGCAAAAGCCAAGATTGGTTAATAGCCAAATTTCACCTTCCATCGTTTTGTACCATTAGCTGCTGTCATAAGTGCTCCTGGCTGATCAGCCAGGGGCGCAAAAGCAAAAATTGGGAATGACTCCCTGAGTCAATCCCTCCTTTTTAGTATCTAAAAATAGAATCAGTGCTGCCTAACATAGGCAAGTGTGCTAGAGAACCACCGTATCATAGAACCAGAGAGCACAGCTGCTCTGTGTCAGAGCCTGCAGAAATTATGATCTGTATGCTATTCATAGGGGGTGCTCCTGTAACAACCCCACCTGTTGATTCCGTTCTTCCCCCAGCCTTTCTTGGCTACCGTAGCATTGTCCCCCCACTTGTGTGATGAATTAATAAAGAATGCAGGAATAAGACACACTGACTTGTTAGTGAGAAATGAGTGGAAGGCAGCCTCCAGCTGCTATGATAGTCCAGACAGGACATTAAGCAGTGTGTAGGAGAGAAGCCCAGCATCCCACTGCTAGTCCAGGGGCAACTGAATCTTTTCTTTACACATGAAGGGTGGGGGCTGATGGAGCTCAGCCCCCTGTTGCTATGATGAGGATGGTTACCAGCCATATTGCACCATCCATCCACCAGAAAAAATTAGGGCCAATAGGCTGATGACGAGGACGGTTACCAGTCCTTTTGTACCATCAGCTGAGGCTGATGATGAGAATGGATTTCCATCTTTTTGTACGATCAGCTGATGCTGAGGATGGATTTCCATCATTTTGTACCATCAGCCACCCATGGCGGGGGGGGGGGAGCAAGGATGTTGGTGTTGAGTGCTGCACTATCGCGTCTATCTGCAGCATTCAGTAAAGATAGGGTGACATGTAAAAGAGTCAGAGGATTGTTTTACCTTTCGCTTCTGGGGGTGGGTGGGGGGTGGGTGAGTAGATTGCCAAGCTATGCCCTGACCCGCGGACACTGTGTTTGACCCTAGAAGCATTTGGAGCTCAGCCAAGAATGCAAATAATTTTCGGAGGCTGCAGGAACTGTGGGATAGCTTCAGTCCTCCAGTCCATGAGCATCCATTTGATTCTTTGGCTTTCCGTTACGCTTGTCACGCTGCAGTGCGCTGAGTCCCTGCTATGGCGTCTGTCTGGAGATTTTTAAAAAAGGATTCTGAATTTCATCTTCTGTAACGGAGCGCTGATAGAACGGATTTGCCTGCCCTTACAGCGATCACATCCGCATGGTCCATGCGGGAGCTCTTTTTTTATTTTGATTTCGGACTGCATCGCCACCCGTGCTGATCGGAGCTCCACGCTGGGCAAACAGGAAATATTCAAAAGTTCGCGGGGCTTTTCCTGTTTACCTGACCACTGCATCCGAGTTCAGATTGCGGTCCAGAGCGGTCACTGGTGCACTGTGGGATAGCTCCCGGAGGCCAATACCGTCGATCAGCGTCCACACTAACCCTAATCCGATATGTTAATACCGATACTAGCGTTACTCCTCTCGTTAGGGAGGAGTACAGAAACCGGTTTAAAGAGCCATTAAAATCGATATAAGGTGCCTCCTAGTGTGGACGGTTTCGGCGTTAAATCGGTTTTACGCTCCTAAAACCGATTTAAACGCCTAGTGTAGACCAGGCCTAAGAGTAGAGTAATAATAACAACAGTGCAGTGCTTGCGTAATTGGCAGGATTTGAACCTGCGCGGGGTGACCCCATCACCTTAACCACTCGGCCACAACTACTTGATGTACACTTATGTCATTACATGATGATTATGTTCTCACTGAATTGCCACTTCAAATTGCTCAGACCAGCTTCCCCAGCACACTCATGACTGCGCATCAGTGTAAGTGTGTCCTTGGCTGAACAGCGAGAATTCCTGCCCATTTCCCTTCCAGCTGCAGCAGGATGAGAGTGTGTTTGTGTGAATGACATTGCTGTAGATTGTTGTTCATTCCCGTCTCTGACAATTCAGACAGTCCCTTTCCTAGTCAAATCTCCAGCACATCGTTCCAATAGCAGGTGGCAGGATTTCTCTGTGGCACTGAAATTTTTTTCAGGGGGCTGGTGCATGAACTCAGCCTTGCATTCCACCCTTGATGTTTCATGGACTAACAACAGCAGAAAGAAAGAGCCGAGCCAATATCTCCCTGGCAGGGATGCAGGTGCCAAGTCCCCTCTGTCTGACCGTCGCCATTGCTGGAGAGAAGGATTCACTGGAATCGAATGTCCTGGCTTAGACCAGAGACACAGGGAGGTTTCACTGTTCAAGGATCAGTACAAAGGAAATTTTGTCTCTGTGTGAAACTGAGGTCAGAAATGAAACGTCCACATGGTGGCCCAATGCTCTAGGGAATGTGGGTGAAGGACTCGGGCTGAGAAATGATTTAACAGGGGTTTGTATCAATTTATTGCCCTGATTAAAATCTATGGCTAAAAGGCAGCAACTGTTGTTAGTACTTGTACCTGTGTAGGGACACCCCAGTGGGTGCAAGTCCATTGCCTTCACCGGGGCAGTCGATTATTTTATCAAGGTACAAATTTCTTGGTCAAGGCCTAGGCTCCAGAGAAAACAATACACTGCTGATAAGAAGAAGTACATCAAAAGATTTTGCAGCCGCCATGGGCATAACTATGATGTGTCGTTGTAATAGTCCGAGGTTGGGGCCGTGTCCTCTCAGGGGCCGTCGGGAGCCAGGCCGCCTCACTATACGGCCCAAATCAGTCTCTGGGTTCTGAAGGTCTTGGGGGTTCGGCCCCTCAAGCAGGGGCTGAACAGAAGGCACACGGTTAGTGTAGTGAGTCCCAGCCCTCAGTCAGGGCGGGGCAGCGAGCCAGTTCTAAGCTCCGGTCCTGGCAGCCGGGGCTGAGCAGTGACAAAGTCAGTAAGCCCCAAGCCCTAGCTCAGGGCGGGGCTGCACACAAGAGGCAGGGCTCAGACCCTCAGGCAGGGCTGAGCAGCAGTCTAAGGCTGTAAAGCCCAAGCCCTAGCTCAGGGCGGGGCAGCAACTCAGCAGTTCTAGCTCAGACCCTCAGGCAGGAGCTGAGCAGTAACCAAGGCAAGAAGCCCAAGCCCTCGATCAGGGCGGGGCACCAAACACAGCAGTCTAGGCTCAGCTCCTCACAGCAGGGGCTGAGCAACAATAAGAGTTCAGGGCTCAGGTCCTTGCATCAGGAGCTGAGTATCAATGGTCAGTAATCCCCAGCCCTAGGTCAGGGTGGGGCAACACACAATAGTCCAAGGCTCAGGTCCTTGTAGCAGGAGCTAAGCAACAAGAGTCAGTAAGCCCCCGCCCTAGGTCAGGGTGGGGCAACACACAATAGTCCAAGGCTCAGGTCCTTGTAGCAGGAGCTAAGCAACAAGAGTCAGTAAGCCCCCGCCCTAGGTCAGGGTGGGGCAACAAACAATAGTCCAAGGCTCAGGTCCTTGTAGCAGGAGCTAAGCAACAATAGTCAGTAAGCCCCAGGGTGGGGCAATAAACTATAGTTCAAGGCTCAGGTCCTTGTAGCAGGAGCTAAGCAGCGGCATCAGTCTCAGGAGGCCCAGGCCCTCAGTCAGGGCGGGGCAACAAACAATAGCTCAAGGCTCAGGTCCTTGTAGCAGGAACTGAGCTGTGGCAACAGTTCAGGAAGCCCAGGTAAGTGCAGGCATCTCTGCCTGAACGCTGGTAGGAGGGGGAGGCTGCCACCCGTGAGTGGGGTGGCAGGGGGGACACAGGCCCACCCACTCCACTGTGTCCCAGCCCGGGGCCCTAACAGCGGCGTGGATCCGCTACAGTCAGTGGGGATCCTGGCCGCAACACACTGACATGGGCACGTCCGTGCCCTCAGCCGGACAGGGTTCGGCTACCCCCGGGCTACATTCCATCTCCCCCTCCTCGGGTACCTGCTCATCGCTGGGCTCGGCAGCGGGGTCCCACACCATGGGCTCCTCGGCATGCTGAAGGCGGTCTAAGTCGGGCTGTTCCTCCGGACTCGGGTCAGGGGGACGCTCGAGCCGCTCCTCGGGGTACCGGGCTCGGGGCAGGCTCGGCCAGTCCACCTCGGGGTACCTGGCTCGAGGGAGGCTCGGTCGGTCTGCGTCAGGTTACCTGGCTCGGGGCAGGCTCGGTCCGTTCGCATCCGGGTACCTGGCTCGGGGCAGGCTCGGTCCGGCGGGAGCCTGATCAGGAGCGTCCGTCCGTCCTCTCCGGCCGCTGGGCTCCAACTGAGCGCTGAGGCCGGGCTTTTATACTTCCTGTCCCGCCCCTTGACTTCCGGGGGGCGGGAACAGGCGGCGGTGGCTCCGCCCACTGAGGTGGCTGTTCCGGTTCCTCCCTCTCAGGGGCCGTCGGGAGCCAGGCCGCCTCACTACAGTCGTGTTTCACTCTTTATACCTGGCGCCACCTCCTTTCCCTTTAGCCTTGTAGTTGACCAAGGGCAAAGCTGAACATCTCCTCAGATACCAGGGAGTGTTTATGTCCATTCCTGCGAGCTACACAGGGGTTTGATGTTGCTGCTTTCAATCCTCCGGCTCTGCCGGGATAAGGAACAATTCAGGCTGTCACTGAACTGAAGGAGGAAGATCAGATTTTGACAGGCAGAGGGACGCCTCCTCTTAAAGGGGTTTGTCTGGCTGGCAGTCCTGGTTCCCAGGTCTCGCCCGTGGGGCTCCAGCAGTTTTGGGACCAGGTCACTCCCTTGGCCACACTGGCTGCCCCCAGGCGCCGCCCCCCCCCCAGGGGCCCCGGCAGTGCAGCGGAGCTGAGCAGCATCTGCCTGCTCGCTCCAGTGGCTGCCGGCCCCTCCCCATGGCAGGGCAGGGTGGGTCTGTGCCTCCACGTGCTGCCCCCGCCCCGAGCCCCTGCAGCCAATGAGATGATGCAGGGGCAGTGTCTGGGGGCAGCAGCACACTGAGGCCCCCAGCCCACCCCGCCTTGGAGCCCCAGGTAAGCGCCACACTCCTGACTCCCTCCCAGAGCCTGTACCCTCCCCCCCTCCCCACATACCCCTTCCCACTCCCAAACTCCTTTCCAGAGCCTGATCCCCCCTACACACACCCCTGCCCCCAACTCTCTCCCACAGCCTGCACCCTCTCCCTCCATACCCCCAGCCCCCAAACTCCCTCCCAGAGCCTGCACCCCCTCCCCTTCCCACATGCCCCGTCCTGCCTGCCCCCAGTCTCCCACCCAGAGCCTGCACCCCCACCCCTCCTCCTGTTCCCGCTACCCCCTGCCCCAGCCCAGAGCCTGCACCCAGCACCCAAACTCCATCCCAGAGCCTGCACCCCAGAACCCCTCCCCCACTGAAACTCCCTCCCAGAGCCCAACCTCTCACCCCTTCTGCACCCAAACTCCCCCCAGAGCCTGCACCCCAATCCCCAGCCCAGGGCCTGCACCCTAGACCTCCTCCCCCCACCCAAACTCCCTCCCAGAGCCTTAGGCAGGTGAGGGGCAGAGTTTTGGGGGGCGGGTTCTGGGCGGTATGAGTGACATTATTGGCCCACTGGGAGGACTGGCACTGGCCCTAAGGTAAATTGAGGTTGAGACCCTGCTTTAAGGGATTGGAGCAATGCTGGAGAGACTGACGGGCAGGGATCTGGGGAGCTGTGTGTGCTCCAAGGAGAGTTGTTGTGCTCTGGTGACACAGAGCGGGGGTGGGGAGTTTCTAAGCTGTGCTGTTTGTATAGAGATAAAGTTTACTAACCCGCAGATTAAAAACTGTTCCTGCTCTGGGCTAGTATAGATCAGCGGTTGAATGTTTCCCTGCAGGGTAATGGGTTCCTAATGCCCTCCCTGGTCAGAGCTCCAGCACCTTCTGTACTCGCACCATGAATGTGAAGAACAAGACTCCAACCCCATCATTCTTCCCTGGCCCGGAGGACCAGAGAGATGGGCCCATCCACCAATCACCCTCTGCCCATCGTCCTATCCCAGTTCTGACCTCCAGACTCACAGCTCTGCTGGTGCCCCTCACTCCCGACCCACAGCCCCCTGGGTTCCCCCCAGCTCTAGCGGTGCCCCTCACTACCAACCCGCAGCCCCTGCTATCCCAGTCCTGACCTCCAGATTCACAGCTCTGCTGGTGCCCCTTACTCCCGACCCGCAGCCCCTGCTATCCCAGTCCTGACCTCCAGACTCACAGCTTTGCTGGTGCTCCTCACGCCCGACCCGCAGCCCCCTGGGCTTCCCCCAGCTCTGATGGTGCCCCTCACTCCCGACCCGCAGCCCCTGCTATCCCAGTCCTGACCTCTAGACTCGCAGCTTTGCTGGTGCCCCTTACTCCCGACCCGCAGCCCCTGCTATCCCAGTCCTGACCTCCAGATTCACAGCTCTGCTGGTGCCCCTTACTCCCGACCCGCAGCCCCTGCTATCCCAGTCCTGACCTCCAGACTCACAGCTTTGCTGGTGCTCCTCACGCCCGACCCGCAGCCCCCTGGGCTTCCCCCAGCTCTGATGGTGCCCCTCACTCCCGACCCGCAGCCCCTGCTATCCCAGTCCTGACCTCTAGACTCGCAGCTTTGCTGGTGCCCCTCACTCCTGACCCGCAGCCCCCTGGGCTCCTCGCTGAGCTTCCCAGTCACTGCGCTGGTGGTGACCCTCACTCCCGACCCGCAGCCCCTGCTATCCCAGTCCTGACCTCCAGATTGAGAGCTCTACTGATGACCCTCACTCCTGACCTGCAACCCCTGTAAAACTGATGAATTAAATTGTTTTTAATTGTTCACTTTATCAATGTAACTTCTGTTCACCATTCACTACACTTGTCTATATTGTAACTTCTGTTCACTGTTTGCCATATTGTAATTCAAACCCCGTTTTAAAACGCTCACTCCATTTTGTAATAGCTTCCTCCAACCTTCATTTTTGCAAACCCTGCTGTAATCTTATTAGTTTAGTTTAGATATGTGACTGAGGTATGTATGGATGATGGAATCAACCTCCAGCCCCAGCCTATCCTGATGAAGTTCAAACCCCGCTGGCTGAAGATGCAGACAAGAGCCCTAACAAAGTAAGAAGAGGCCACCCTAAAAAGAAAAGGTCCAATAGAAGGAAGATCAATGCCAGGTCCCGGGCTGAAAGTCATGCCTGCAATTGACCGGTGCTCAATCACCAAACCCAGAGGCAGTGACACAGCAAGACCTATAGACTCTGGATTCAAACTAAAGCCTACAAAAAGGACAGGTGAGATGGGAGACTTTGGAGGGTAACATTCTGTTGCCAACATGGAAGGACATCGGTGCAGGCCCAACAGAGACCCAGCTCGTCCTCGTGCCCGGCTTTCCTGGCCAGTTACCGCCACAAGCTACGAACCCAAGCTGCAAACTCAAGTCACAAACTCAAGCTATCTTCAGGACTGGTAACTATGCAGCAGCTGCAGAACATCTGATGGGTGTGTGTGTGTGTGTGTGTGTATAGGTATTAGGTATAATGTGTGTGTGTAAGGATTAAAATATTAGTTATTGGTCATAAATCAAATTATCATCATAATAATTGTGGCATCTTTGTCTTGCCCCCTGAAAAGATCCTGTGTCGTTTTGTCTGTCCAACACTTGTGGCTTGTCCGGGCAGGCTCCAAGCAGGGGACACCAGGTGCTGCAGGGCGGCTGCCCCCCAACACCACAGCAGGGCGGCCAAAAGCAGCAGCAGCAACGGGGTCATGGGGGCGGGGCGCTGCCATGCAGGGCCCGTGTCCCACTCTCTGGGGCTGTGCTCCCTCTGGAGCTACCCTGCCCCAGCTCCTCAGCCTCCTGCCGGGACAGTCCCCCGGCTCTGCCCTCCCAGGTCCCAGCTGGTCCTGGAGGCGGGAGCCCTGGCTGGAGGAACTCTGGGCTGAGGCCCGGCCCGGGAGCCCCACTGCTACCCCGACCCTGCCAGCGCCCGACCAGCTGGAGGCGAGTGGGGAGTGGGCATTCAGCACTGGTGGGGGGGGTGCCCAGGGCCGGGGCAGTAGGGGTGTGGGTGGGGTCGGGGAGAGAGCCCAGCACTGGGGCAGCAGAGGGTGTGGGAGGGCACAGGTGGGAGGGGGGTGAGAGCCCAGGGCTGGGGTGGGGGGCAGCCAAACATTTTTTTTGCTTGGGGCAGCAGAAAGCCTGGAGCCAGCCCTGCAGGTGGGCCGGAAGCCCCCACGCTGTTGTCCTGCTGGGGAGCTCAAAGCCAGGTACTTGCCTCAGGTAAAGGAGCTTCCAGAGGGCAAGCTGCCCCTGCACGAAGAGGGATAAAAGTACCTGTCAAACCCTGGGATTGAACCAGGGACCTTTAGATTGTCAGTCCAATGCTCATGCAACTGAACAAGATTTCTGTGTATGATGCTTCTCTGTCCTGGATGTTTTTGCAGCAGTTGCACACAAAAAGGACGTCATTGTGAGCGGCCCATGAAGACAAGACTCGCTTTGGCCTGCCTTGCTCAGCTTGACTTGCTGCCTCACCCTGTTCCTGCCCTAGTGCCCGGGTTGACCTGGTGGTGGAAGGGGACTGGGGGCCAGTGGCGCGGGGAGGAAGTTGAGCTGGACCCTGAGCTAGACTAGACCCTGGCAGTGAGAGTCTGGTCACCACTTGCTGCCCCACCCTGTTGTCCTGGCTTCCCCCACTGGGCGTCATTTCGGGAGGGAAGTGGGACTTGTGCCTCCCCTCCCCGATTTTCACACCGCAGAGGAGTGCGAACAGGAAAACGAACGGCTGCTCCACACCCCCACCGGAGGAACCCGGCGCCCTTAGCTGCTCCCCCTGCTCCCCCCAGCTGTGCTACTGAGTGGAAGCGTCCTGTGCCTATCACACAGAGGTCGATTAATCAAAACCCTCTTCTGCCAGCACCCAGGGGCGGCTCTAGCTTTTTGGCCGCCCCAAGCAGTCATGCGCGGGAGGGCCCCGGAGCCGCGGACCTCCCGCGGACATGACCGCGGGAGGTGCACTGGCCCCGGGACGAGCGGACCTGCCGCAGGCATGACTGCGGCGGGGGCGCTCGTCCCGCGGCTCGGCTGGACCTCCCGCGGCTGCGGCGGCTCCGCTTGAGCTGCCGCAGTCGTTCCTGCGGGAGGTCCAGCCGAGCCGCGGGACGAGCGCCCCCTCCGCAGTCATGCCTGCGGCAGGTCCGCTCGTCCCGGGGCCAGTGCACCTCCCGCAGGCATGACTGCGGCAGGTCCGCCGGCCGAGCCTACCACCCCCTCCGGCAGCAGGGGACGCCCCCTAGATTTTGCCGCCCTAGGCACCAGCTTGTTTTGCTGGTGCCTAGAGCCGCCCCTGCCAGCACCGGGCCTCCTTCTTCTTACACGGGGCCTGCAAGCGAGGGGGCGGCTGGCACAGCACCAAGAGTCTAACCTGTGAGGCAGGAGGCGGCTGACGCCCACAGCCTGCTGGGGAGCTCCCAGAAGTTATTAATGGACAGAGACTCCTCAATGCCCTTAGTAACAAGGGCTTGGGGGTCACCGAGGCCAGTAAGGGGGTCACTGTGTCGGCCTTATAACCCTGGGGTCAGGTCACTGTGCAGCTTTGATCTAGAGCTCAGATCCCAACAACCGACCAGCAGCCCACAGCCTCCCCCTGGGTCTGCCCCACCTGGTTACTCCTTACAGGCCGACCTTACCCCCCTTCCAGCCCCGGATTCGCCCCCTAATCATCCTACTGCCACTCAGAGCCACAGCCGTGGAGGTGCTGAAGGAGGGAGGGGTGACTCTAGGGTGGGGTTCTTCTCTAAAGGTGGCTGGCAGAAAGGTGGTGCTCAGCTCTGTCAGGGACCTGCCCAGGTGCCTCGCTGCCCGGGGAAGCAGATGTTTCTGTAAGGCCATTAAATGGGGTATTTGGCTTCTGAATGAATGAGGAATGTGAAATCATGAGAGGGAATTTCCATCCCTGTTTTTATTTCTCTTCAGGGCCCCAGTGGCCTAATGGATAAGGCATTGGCTTCCTAAGCCAGAGATTGTGGGTTCAAGTCCCATCTGGGGTGAAAAACTCCTTTCTTCTTGTAGATTGCAAAGAAGCCTTGGTGTTATTTTCACCAAGGAAGCTGGGAGACGTTTGAACCCAAAGTACTGGATCTTGGGAGCAATCCCCCAGAAATGGCATCTTCCACTTAACAAATGCTTTCTAAACCCATCAGCAGCAAACAGTTAATACTAGTGTTTGTCTGAGAATAGAGGGAAGGGGAGTGTTTACTCCAAAACATCCATGAGCGAAAGAGACAGAAAGAGCAAGGCTGTTCTGAAAGAGACTGGATCTGTCTGGAGATAAAGCAGAACCTGAGAATGAGCAACAGTGTGAAAAGAAGAACTTCAAATGTGTGTTAGGTGTTAGTTAGGTTGGTCTGACAAATTTCAAGAAAATACCAATGCTCGTAGACTGATGTGGACACTGGCTGCTTCTGATCTTTTACTGAGAGTTCATTGAAAAATATTTTCTTTAACTAGGTTATGGAATATTGGGTGGGCTATGAAGGCATCATTTCTCCTGCTTTTGCCCTTGGAGACAACATGGCTACATGGCATGGGGCCAGTGCTCACCTTCCAGTCAACTGCTAGAGAAGACAACACAGACATGGATGGCAGCAGGGCAGACTGGAGCTCCGCGGAGATGGTGAGCCAGCAAGTGCGGTGTGTGCTTCACTGTGCCCCTACTCACTGCACATGGTGGTGGGGGGGCAGTTACTGAGTTCGGTTGGTCTGGCAAATTTAGGGCTTGGCTACACTTGCAGAGGTAGAGCGCTGGGAGTTAAACCACAGCAGGGAAACCGCTGCCGTGTGTTCACACTGACAGCTGCAAGCGCACTGGAGTGGCCACATTAGCAGCTCTGGCAATGCCACAGAGAGCAGTGCACTGTGGTAGCTATCCCAGTGTGCAAGTGGCTGCAACGTGCTTTTCAAATGGGGGACGGGGTTGGAGTGTGACAGGGAGTGTGTTGTGTGTACGTGGGGGGAGTGACAGTGTGTTTGGGGGGCTGAGAGTGTGTCAGCATGCTGTCTTGTGTGTTCGGACAGCAGCAAACCCCACCTCCCCTCATACACACTCACAACAGCAGCATTCCACACTAATGGTTGCTTTGTCCCAGAGCAGATAAGCAGCTGGCTGTCAGAAACGGAGCTTTGAAAGGGGATATCCGCATGCCTGCAGCCGATTTCAAAACAATGACCAGAGTGGGCACTTGACTTCAGGGGATTATGGGACGTTTCCTGAGGCCAATCACAGTGCAGTAACACAACATGTCATCCACCCTGATGCCCGGGCATTTCAGCAGGGCTCAGCGAGCTTTATGCTTCTCATGGAGGTGGATTACCAGGAGTGCTCCAGCTGCAGAGCCCAGGTGCTCCATGTGCCTTGCCAGTGTGGACACCTCAGGAGTTAGGGCACCCGGGGCTGCTTTAATGAGCTCTAACTTGCAAGTGTAGCCAAGCCCCTAGACCGGGGTAGACAATCTATGGCACGCATGCCGAAGGTGGCATGTGAGCTCATTTTCAGTGGCACTCACACTGCCCACGTCCTGGCCACCAGTCTGGGGGGGGTTCTGCATTTTACTTTAATTTTAAATTAAGCTTCTTAAACATTTTAAAAACCTTATTTACTTTACATACAGCAATAGTTTAGTTATATATTAGAGACTTATAGAAAGAGACCTTCTAAAAATGTTAAAATGTATTACTGGCACGCGAAACCTTAAATTAGAGTGAATAAATGAAGATTCGGCACCCCACTTCTGAAAGGTTGCCGACTCCTGCCCTAGACTATGTCACTCATGCTATTGTAATAAATACAATAGACGTGCAATGGTCAGAAATCACACCAGCATAGAAATATATTGAAGGGAAACCCTAAGGAAATGAAGAGTTTAAGTTAGCCTTCACACGTTCCGCGTCCCACAAGTTTGGCACTTGCCTCTGTGCTTTTCCTCTTGCCCACCTGGCGCTTGAAGGAAGGAGGGCCAGGGCCAGGCTTCATAGTCAGGGCTGGGCAGGAGGGGAGAAGAGAGCGGGAGCAGCTGCAGAGAAGCTGTGAGTGCAGAGTGCAAACCTGCCAGCTGAGAGTCACAGGTGTCTAGAGACTGTGACACCGTCTGGTCCCATGGCGTAAAGTTCAGCTGTCAGAACACTGACTAGTGCGAGCTGAGCTCAGATCTCAGGGGGACTCTGGGACCTGTTGCTTCAAAGTTGGAGTTTTAAGGCTTTGTCTTGCTCTTTCAAATGACGCGGGAGCCGGTCTTTTGCCTGCTGGCTGTTGTGACTTGCGCACCAGAGGGGATGCTGGATCCAGCAGGCTGGCCTTGCCTGAAGCCCTACAGGGAGGGATAGGAGCTGGGTTTACTTGGAGTCTTGCAGCTGAGCTGCAGCCAGGCCTAGGAGACAGCCCTCTTGGTTGACCTACTGGCCCAAAGTCATGTTGGCCACGTTGGTCTTTCCCCAGGAATGCCGAAGGGCAGGCCTGGTGGAGGGGGGTGCAACATCACACCATCCTCCTGAATTTACTGCCAGAGGCTTGGACAGTGTCCATGGTGGAGGTGGGACGCCTAAAATCCCTACTTGTCTCTGGTCACACCCACTTTCAGTAACTTTAAACTGTATGATGTCCTACATGGGTGTTCTAGCAAGGTATGGGGTTCCTGGTTCCCGGCTGCCTGAAAACAGGTCAGGGTGTAGCATTGCTAACAGAGTGCAGACAGCAATATCTGTTAACGTGTAGGTGTCTTGGCATTTAGCCACCAATGTGCCTCGGTTTCCCCTCCCACACAGCAGCGTAGGCCTGTTATGCTTTTGCTGCTGTGCCAAGCTTCCAGCCTGTTCACAGGTATGAGTTGAAAAGAAACAATTCTTGTGGGACTGTCTTGTCACCATCCCTAGCATGTACAAAAGTTGTTTTTTCCCCCACAAATCAGGTATATCCCACACCTTTAAAGGTTTGCCACTAGTATTAACTCCTTCGGCTTGATGACGTAGCAAAAGACCCCCAGATTAACAGCAAAGCTACGGCGGACAGGTTTTGTTCACACAATTTAACTTGTTTAGTGTCTATTACATTTCCCAGTTCCTTTGTGTACCCTCGTAAGTGCTCTGATGCAGATTGTTCTGCCTCTTTGGAGAAGGTTTTAAATTCAGGCATGTGTTTGAGGTGTTGGCAAGGAAGGGTGCACTGCAACCATGCCTGCCTTGGCCCAAATCACACATTCCTTCAAAGATTATCATGTCTTTTCCCCTCACCCACGTATCTAACAAATCTCTCATTTCATTTACATAAGCCACATTACTGAATCCAGATCCCCTCTTAAGACTCCTGAATTTAACCCTGTAGGTTTCAGGTGTAATCTGAAACTGTTTTAAAACTAGTTCCTTACATTTACCATAGTTTGTAGCATCATCAATAGGCATCTCATTCAATATGTCCATAGCTTTTCCAGCCAATTTGGCTACCAGTGTGACCAATTTTTGATCACCAGGGATTTCACAGAGGTGCAGAGTCTCTCAAAGGTGATGAAATATTCAGCAATATCACTGGATTCATCATACTGTGGACATAGTCACTCCCATTTGTGGATTTTTGGGGAAGTGGAGCCAGCTGCTGGAGGGTTTTGTCTCTTCCACTCCATAACAGCCAGTCCATGCTTCTGGGCCTCAATTTGGGCCTCTATTTCTCTGTCTCTTAACTCCAGGGCTCTTGTGTGAGCAGCTCCCTCCCTGACTGCCTCTGCTTCCATAGCCCTTCTGTGCACAGGTGCCTCTGCGTCCTTGAGCTTCAATTGAAACTCCCGGTCCTTTGCTTTCTCTTCTGCTTCCAGTCTGGTCAGCTCTAGTTAAGTAGCTGCCTCACTGGTAGTCATTTTCCTGCTTTCTTGTGCTGAGACACCCCCTCTGCAGTTCACTGAAACTGGGATGCACTCAGCTCAGGGGCTTCTTAGTTAACAGAGACTTTCCCAGCGCCCAGTGTTCAGCCTTTCTGGGCAGCAACTTGCAACCTGTGCAGTTCTAGCTTCTTCTGCTCTTCACTCTTCATTATTTTGCTTATTTTTCTTTCCCTATTTTCCTTACCCGAAAGAAGCAAACAGAAAATCATAAACCAGTAACCACTTTGTCTGTTCTCCAGCCACCACACCCAACTCACTACCAGTCTCAAAGCAATCAGCTGTGAGTCTGGAGGTCAGGACTGGGATAGCAAGGGCTGCAGGTCGGGAGTGAGGGGCACCATCAGAGCTGGAGGGAGCCCAGGGGGCTGCGGGTCGGTAGTGAGGGGCACCAGCAGAGCTGTGAGTCTGGAGGTCAGGACTGGGATAGCAGGTGCTGCGGGTCGGGAGTGAGGGGCACCAGCAGTGCGGTGACTGGGGAGCTCAGCGGGAGCCCAGGGGGCTGCGGGTCGGGACTGAGGGGCACAAGCAGAGCTATGAGTATGGAGGTCAGGACTGGGATAGCAGGGGCTGCAGGTCGGGAGTGAGGGGCACTGGCAGCGCAGTGACTGGGGAGCTCAGCGGGGATCCCAGGGGGCTGCGGGTCAGGAGTGAGGGGCACCAGCCACGCAGTGACCGGGGAGCCCAGGGGGCTGCGGGTCGGGAGTGAGGGGCACCGGTAGAGCTGGGGAGAAACCAGGGGGCTGCGGGTTGGGACTGAGGGGCACCAGCAGAGGGGTGAGTCTGGAGGTCAGGACTGGGATAGCAGGGGCTGCGGGTCGGGAGTGAGGAGCACTAGCCGCACAGTGACGGGGGAGCTCAGCGGGGAGCCCAGGGGGCTGCGGGTCGGGACTGAGGGGCACCGGTAGGGCTGGGAGTGAAAACTGTGCAGATCAGAATGTGAATAGTGACCTCGTCTCCTTCCTGCACCTGCTCTACATTGCTCCACAGCAGCTTCTCCACCTGCAGAGTCACCCCAGCACTGCAGTGCAGCCGCCCAAGGTTCAACAGGGGCCCCTGGCAAGGACAGTGGGTGCAGCTAACAGCCCGGTGTGCCTGGCAGTGAGGCAGCTGTAAAAAAGCAACACCCCCCGCCAGAAGTACAGAGACTGAATTCCCCAACTTTAACATCATGACCCCCTGTAGAAAGCCACACGTGTCAGTTGTATTTTCACAGGGAGATGCAAAAATCAAGTGACATCAATTTTTAAGTTGAGTAAATAAAGTTGAGGAGATAGTTATTAACCTCACAAAAATATACTAAAGATCCCTCAACATAAGATGAAGGTGAAATATGAACAGACAAACCTTGTCAGCAAAGGCTCATTTCCCAAACGATCCTCAAAATGTTACTAATTCCCACCCCTCCTCCACAGGAGCTCTGTGCAGTGTAACTGTTCTGCAGGCAGCTTCCCATTTAATGCTGTTGGGGGACATTCCCAGGCCTGGAAATGTACGAACGACAGAATTTGAAGAGCAAACCTGGCTCCCCGCACCAGGCGGGATTTGAGTGTTTTGTCCCTGTCACTTAGGCCTGGTCTACACTAGGAGGTTATGTCGAATTTAGCAGCGTTAAATCGAATTAACCCTGCACCCGTCCACACAACGAAGCTATTTAGTTCGACATACAGGTGTCTTTAGTTCAATTTCTGTACTCCTCCCCGACGAGGGGAGTAGCGCTAAATTCGACATGGCTATGTCGAATTAGGGTAGGTGTGGATGGAATTTGACGCTAATAGCTCCGGGAGCTATCCCACAGTGCACCACTCTGTTGATGCTCTGGACAGCAGTCCGAGCTCGGATGCTCTGACCAGCCACACAGGAAAAGCCCTGGGAAAATTTGAATTCCTTTTCCTGTCTGGCCAGTTTGAATCTCATTTCCTGTTTGGACATCATGGCGAGCTCAGCAGCACCGGCAACGATGCAGAGCTCTCCAGCAGAGGAGTCCATGCAATCTCAGAATAGAAAGAGGGCCCCAGCATGGACTGATCGGGAAGTGTTGGATCTGATCGCTGTGTGGGGCGATGAGTCTGTGCTTTCGGAGCTGCGCTCCAAAAAACGGAATGCAAAGACCTACGAGAAGGTCTCCAAAGCCATGGCAGAGAGAGGACACAGCCGGGATGCAACGCAGTGCCGCGTGAAAATCAAGGAGCTGAGACAAGGCTACCAGAAGACCAAAGTGGCAAACGGACGCTCCGGATCCCATCCCCAGACATGCCGCTTCTACGAGGCACTGCATGCCATTCTAGGTGCGGCCGCCACCACTACCCCACCACTGGCCGTGGACTCTGAGGATGGGATAGTGTCGACAGCCGGTTCTTCGGAGATGTTCGTGGACGGGGAAGATGAGGAAGGAGATGAGAAGGACGAGGCAGTCGAAAGCGCTTACAATGCTGATTTCCCCGACAGCCAGGATCTCTTCATCACCCTCATGGAGATCCCCTACCAACCCTCCCCAGCCGTTAACCCGGACCCTGAATCAGGGGAAGGATCACTCAGTAAGTGCTTTAAACATGAAAACATTTATTTCTAACAGAACAGGAATATTAACTATGCAAAAAGAAGGTCAATATGAACGGGGATAGAACAGAAATCCTCTTCGGAGATCTCCACGAAGCTCTCCTGGAGGTAATCGAAAAGCCTCCGCATGAGGTTCCTGGGGAGAGTGGCCTTATTGGGTCCTCCGTGGTAGCACACTTTTCTGCGCCAGGCTATCCTCAGGTACTCTGGTATCATTGTCTCGCAGAGCATGGCAGCATAGGGCCCTGGTTTTTGCTGGCTTTCACGCAGCATGCGGGCTTTATCAGTGGCAGTGATCCTCCTCAGGGTGATGTTGCTCATGGTGACCTGCTTTGAATTAGGGGAATGTTAGGATTGGGACTGCTTGCCTGTTCCTTTACATAACTGTAACCGGCGGTTTACAGCCACGCAGTGGAGGCGGGACAGGGGCAGAATACAGGGATCTTTCCTGGGGACAGCCGCGAGGGACAGAGTTCATGCTTTCCGGATTGCCGGCAGCAGGAACTGGCCAACAGTAGGAGCATTGCTTTGACTGTGAAAGGAGGGCACTGCTATAAATTAAGTTTTAAGCAGCCAAAAGTCTACGGCTTACCATGTCTGCCTGCTACTCGAATTCTGCTGTCCTGCCCCGCTTGTCTGATCTCCACTGCAAGACCCCAGGCACTGAATGCGAAGGCCGAAAATTCGAACTTGTCCTGAGTGCGCATGAGATAGGTGCTGTGCATGGTCTTGTTCACAGAGACAGACTAGACTATGTTCATTGTTCGCAAAAATGTATCTTTGTAAGGAATTCACTCCCTTTTTCCCATCACACAGCTGCGACTGTCTCCAGACCTGCCCCAGCATCCCCCTCACAGAGGCTGGCACAGATTAGGTGGCGAAAGAAAAGGACACGGGACGAGATGTTCTCAGAACTTATGGGCTGCTCCCGAGCCGAGGCGGCCCAGCAGATCCAGTGGAGGGAGAACATGTCGCAGTACCAGCGCTCACACAGCGAACGGGAGGACAGGTGGCGGCAGGAAGACCAGCAGGCGACTCAAACGCTGCTTGGACTAATGAGGGAGCAAACGGACACGCTCCGGCGCCTTGTGGATGTTCTGCAGGACCGGAGGCAGGAGCACAGAGCCCCACTGCAGTCTATCTCTAACCGCCCTCCCCTGCCACAAAGTCCCATACCCCCCTCAAACGAAGTACCAAGAAGGAGGGGCGGCAGGGGCCGTGAATACTGTCACTCCACCCCTGCAGAGTGCTCAATTACAGGAAGGCTCTTATTCCCTAAATTTTGATAAGTCCTTTCCTTCCCGCCTCACCCAAGCCCCCGTCCCAGTTCCATCCCCTAACTGTCTAGTTGATAATAAAAAATACTTTTCTGTTAATTACTGTTTCCGTCATGTTCTTTTAGAGGAGACTGTGTTTGAATGGGGGGAAGGGGGTTGGTAAATGGACAGGACAGTCACCTTTACCAGGGTACAGACACGGAGGCAGGTTCAGCAGCAGGTCACACACACAGTGCAGTCACTAGGCACCCTGGTCAGTCTGGGAGGTGGTTTTCATGTTCTGTGTGGGCGGGGGGGCTATGTGACTTTGTGGCGGGGGAGGGCGGTTAGAGATCTTATGCAGCGGTCCTTATCCTGGATCACAGAGCCATGCAGCAGGGGATCTGTAACCGTCCTCCCCCACCACAAAGTCACATAGCCCCCACACACAGAGTCCCGAAAAGGAGGGGTGGCAGGCTCCATTGAAACAACCAGTCCGCCACTGCGGACCGCTCTAGGAGCAGGAGCCTGTCATTCCTCGAGTTTAGAAGCGGTCTTTACATCACTACACACCCTACCCAGCACAGTCTGCGTCCCAGTTTCAACCCTTTAACGCAAAATCAATAATAAAGAAAACGGTGTTAATTAACAAAGTTCCATGTATTTTATTTTTAAACGTGCATTGGAAGGGGGGGAATGGGGTATGTAACTGCAGAGGATAGTCAACATTAGCTGGGTAAAGAAACGGGGGCAGGTTCAGCTTCTCTGTAAACAAACTTAGTAGTCACAGGTTACCCTGCTCACTGAGGAACCTAGCTTTCAAAGCCTCCCGGATGCACAGCGCTTCCCGCTGGGCTCTTCTAATCGCACAGCTGTCTGGCTGGGCGTAATCTGCAGCCAGGCTATTTGCCTCAACCTCCCATCCCGCCATAAAGGTCTCCCCCTTGCTCTCACAGAGATTGTGGAGCACACAGCAAGCTACAATAACAATGGGGATATTGGTTTCGCTGATATCTGAGCGAGTCAGTAAACTTCTCCATCTCCCGTTGAGACGTCCAAAAGCACACTCCACCACCATTCTGCACTTGCTCAGCCGGTAGTTGAAGAGTTCTTTGTCACTGTCCATGGCGCCTGTATAGGGCTTCATAAGCCAGGGCATTAGCGGGTAGGCTGGGTCCCCGAGGATCACTATAGGCATCTGCACATCCCCAACAGTTATTTTGTGGTCCGGGAAGAAACTACCTTCCTGCAGGTGTCTAAACAGACCAGAGTTCCTGAACACACGCACGTCATGAACCTTGCCCGGCCATCCGACGTTGATGTTGGTAAAACGTCCCCTGTGGTCCACCAGTGCTTGCAGCACCATTGAAAAGTAGCCCTTTCGGTTAATATACTGGCTGGCCTGGTGGGCCGGTCCCAGGATAGGGACGTGAGTTCCATCTATAGCCCCACCGCAGTTTGGGAATCCCATTGCGGCGAAGCCGTCTATGATGACCTGAAAGTTTCCCAGGGTCACTACCTTTGAGAGCAGTAGCTCAACGATTGCGTTGGCTACTTGCATCACAGCAACCCCCACGGTAGATTTGCCCATGCCAAAGTGGTTCGCTACTGACCGGTAGCTGTCTGGCGTTGCAAATTTCCAGAGGGCTATGGCCACTCGCTTCTGCACAGTCAGGGCTGCTCGCATCTGGGTGTCCTTGCGCTTCAGGGCAGGGGACAGCAACTCACACAGTTCAAGGAAAGTTCCCTTACGCATCCTAAAGTTTCGCAGCCACTGTGATTCATCCCAGACCTGCAGCACTATGCAGTCCCACCAGTCCGTGCTTGTTTCCCGGGCCCAGAATCGCCGTTCCACAGCGTGAACATGACTCATTGCCACCATGATGTCCACAGCGCAGGGTCCCGTGCTTTGTGAGAGGTCTGTGCCACTCTCAGACTTCATGTTCTCACCGCGCTGCCATAGCCTCCTCGCCCGATTTCTCAGCATCTGACTGTGAAAAAGGTGGACGATAAGGTGTGAGGAGTTGACAACGGCCATAACTGCCCCGATGATCGCAGCGGGCTCCATGCTCGCTGTGGCGTCTGCGCTGTCACTCACCAGAAAAGTGCACGAACTGATTGCCCGCCGGTGCTTTCAGGGAGGGAGGGCGGGAGTGACGGTTGAATGAGGACAGTTACCCAAAACCACCCTTGACACATTTTTTCCCCCAGCAGGCATTGGGGGCTTGACCCAGAATTCCAATAGGCAGTGGGGACTGCGGGAACTGTGGGATAGCTGCCCACAGTGCACCGCTTCCAATTTCGACGCTTGCCCCGTTAGTGTGGACTCACAAAGTCGAATTACTGTCCTTAGTGTGGATACACACGTTCGACTTTGTAATATCGGTTCCACAAATTCGATTTAAGTAGAATCGAACTACTCTGGTAGTGTAGACATACCCTTAATAGCAAAACTAAGAGACCAAACCACGGAGTCAGGACTCAGCATTCATGTATCCTGCGGTCTGAACTTGGAATGTGATACATTCCCTCATTGGCTACCATCATTTGCCCAGCATGGAGCTGCTTCTTGTCCAACAAGTCAGCCAGATTGAGACGCATAGGCATGGAATGGCTCTGAAGGAATCAGCTGTTTCTCTCTGTGCTCATGAAACTTTGGATCCAAATGGTAAAAGACAGTTGTTCCTAATTTAATCATGGCATCTTTTAGGAGGGACCAATGCCACTTAACTAGGGAGCAGCATTCTAAACATAGTTTACCTGGGCCACAGGTCACCATAGCTTCCATCTCTAGGGTGAAAATCAAAATCTGGAGTTTCTCCCTGAGTTCTTGTCGAATCTTTGACCTTTCTTGGAGTAATTTAACACGTCTCTGGTGTAGAATTCTTCACCAACCACACAACGTATCAATAGTGATAGTGAGGTATAACTCCCCCAACTATGCCCTTTCATTTCTTTAATCTGGTGGCACAGATTTAAATTAGGGACTAAATTCAGGTGCAGCTTAGAATCCTTGTAAAACACCAAATGTCAGGTATCTATGGAAAATAGGTCTCTTTCTGCAGCTATGTCACATTCAACAGGGATTTCATTTTCTACATATTTGCAGCATCTCCCAGGGGTGAGCTGAACAGAAACATCATTTCCATTTTCCCCCTTCCCTACCTAGACAGGAATTGCATTTCCCAAATAATAGGCAACACGCACCTGATTGGAAAGGCGATATCTTCAGGAGTCACCTCCTGCAGGGCCTGGGCCACAACGGCTTTGGGGGCCAAATGCAGGGGTATCTTGCTTAGTTCCAAGCCATTTACGAGGGAATCCTCTTCCCAGCCCTTTAGAAAAAATACTGACCTAACGAACTGAACAACAGGGGGATTGGGATGCTGATAGGGAATAAGGGAATCCCTCTGACTTACCCTATCTTCTTCTTCTGTTCTTATAGCCAATGAAATGACATTTTCCCCTATCCCTGCCCTGTTCCTGCTCTTCGTTATAGTTCAATATATTTTAAGTGAGAAAAATGGTAGCAAAAGTATCTGCTCTCCAACAAAACCTTAAGCAACATCAGAGCAACTGGGAATTAAACAATTTGTTCCCAAAGGGGGAACTTGATGACTAATAATTGCTGCGAAATGGGGGAACAGTATAACCGTGATGCTCAGGGTTTGTTTAGACTAGGAAAAGTGATGGAGTTTAGGTCAGGTCCAGGGGAAAGCTAATGCCAACCACTGCCCCTGGGCTGCATCTGCTCTACAACTATAATTGTGTTTTTACACCAAGATCACTAACTTGAGCAGCCAATGCCATGTGCAGCCCTAGTGGATGGAAGGCCAGGTAGCTTTTGCCTCAGTTTTGCTTGTTGGGATCAAACCTCTCTCCCCCACCTGGAGCTGATGAACATTCCTGGCTGGAGGGACACACGCTCCTGCAAGTCAAAAGGAAAGGAGTTGATAGAAAAGATCACAGGACTGACCCCAAAGAAGGGTGAGCTGCAAAAGGCAGAAGCAGGTAACTCACCTGGGGGAGCTGAGTGACCATGGTGAAGATGGTGTAAAGATCACTCTGTAGGAATTAGCAAATGTGATTTTTTTTTTTAAAGGAAAATCTTTGGCCAGCCCTTATAAAGGCATTTATTACAGTTCTCTCTTGTGTGGATTTTCTGATGTCTAGTAAGGATTGAGCTCTGATTGAAACTTTTCCCGCACTCAGTGCATGTGTAGGGTTTCTCTCTTGTGTGGATTCTACGATGTTTGATCAGGTCAGAGCTCTGATAGAAGCTGTTCCCACACTCAGAGCATATGTAAGGTCTCGCTCCTGTGTGGATTCCCCTATGTCTGATAAGATTTGAGCTCTGATTGAAGCTTTTCCCACAGTCAGAGCATGTGTAGGGTCTCTCTCCTCTGTGGATTATTTGATGTGTGAAAAGGTCTGAGCTCCCAGTGAAGGTTTTCCCACACTCATGGCATGTGTAGCGTGTCTCTTCCAAGTTGATTCTCTCACTTGTAATAAGGTCTAAGTGGCTCCTCAAGTTTTCCTCTGGCCTCTGCTGAGTCTCACAGGCTTTTGCTTTTTCTGGGAGTGCACAACTCCTGGAAATATTCCCTTTGGGTCTTCCTGATAACGTCCCATGTGGTTCTACTTGCTCAGCATCTTCCTGCTGGGGTGTCTCCTCGTTCTCACTCGCCATCCCATCACTGATGGGAGACAGAGAGAATCCAGATATAGGTCACTCCCTGTGCCTGAGAAAAAGGAAATCTCAGAGACAGGAATCAAAAAAGAGATGAACAAACCAACATATGTGCAGGAGACATCAAACCTATGAGGAAATGATTTTCCCCAAACCCTTCCCCAGAGGACAGAGGAAAGGATCAGTTTTGGTCTGCATCTCACGAGAACACTCAGGGGAAAGTGAGATCGGGGAGCGACCTGCTGCCAGTTGTCAGTCAGAATAGGTGGGAAGCCATGAGTGACATCTGCCTAATGATTCCACATCTGCAGGGAACAATCCTGAACTTAGAGTGCTCACAGGGTCTTTGTAGGGCATCCCAAATGTTTCCTATGTTCACAGAGAGTTTCTGAGTTGGTTTAACCAATTCCCTACCTGTGCAGGCAGCTCTCAGGAGCACTTCTTTCTCAGAGCCCTGGCGGTCTGGGACCCACGGCTCTTTCCCTCATTCCCGCTGTTGTACTTAAAGTACAGCACAGGATCTTTTCGGGGGGACAAGGCAAAGTGCCACATTTCGTGGTAATACATGTATCAATCAACACTGTATCACATGCATGTGATATATATTAAACTCATGCGCTCCCACACATCCACAAGCACAATCCATCTTGTTGTTGTTACCAACTACTTGCTCTCCTTAACTTCACTGTCCAGGTGAGTTAGATGGGGGAGGGGTGGAGCCAGGCTTCTGTTGATCCGGATTGATGCTCCTACGTGGGGGAAGGCTAGCTCAGTGGTTTGAGCACTGGCCTACTAAATGCAGGGTTGTGATTTCAATGCTTGAGTGGGCCATATAGGGATCTGGGGCAAAAATTTCTCTGGGCATTGGTCCTGCTTTGAGCAGGGGGTTGGACTAGATGCTCTCTTGAGGTCCCTTCCAACCCTGATAATCTATGATTCTGTGTTGACAAGATGAGACCTGGGGTCCTCTACAAGACACTTCACATTTATCGCAGCTTCCTTCTCGTGCAAATCTGGTACAGATTTAAAGTCTGTGGCACCTGGTCATGTGTGGCACCTCCTTCTGGGGGTTATCTTATTGCTGCCACATTTATTTTCAAAGAGGGTGTTTTCAAAAGAAGGTGCTCGCTTCTAACTTCCAAGGCCATCACTATGTTTGATGTTCTTTAATGAGCCCACTTGACAAGTTTTATTGCTCTTGAGTCTGGCTTCCATCCCCCTCCAACTGTTGCAGCTGTCTGGAGGTGCTGCCTTCCACGCCTTGCTCATTCACACCTCATTCATTCAACGGGGCACTTGATTAAAGGGGAGGGGGAGATCTTATTCTACTCCTAGCAAAAAAGATATTTTTCTTCTACCGTAACTATCCTTATGAGCTATAACATTATACCAAGGCTCAATACAAAAGGTTCTATATAAGGATTTGATACAAAGTTCCCATATCAAAGGACTTGACATAAAGTTGCATGAAAACAGAGGTCACACATGGGTAGCCCCAATACAAGGTTATATGAAGAGGCATAATGCAAAGTCATATGAAAGTTATGCAAAGATGCTTAATGCAGAGATTTATCTACACAGCTGGACGATCACATCAGGTTTGGAAACTGGAAACCTTACTCCAGGCAAAGAAAACAAGGGAAGTCAGTGGAATTTGTGGGATACTTGTCACAAAGAACATTCCATGATTTTAACCCGAGATCATTTTTAAGCAGTAACATCCCAAGATCAGCTTCCTTGGATTAAAGTGGCAGGAGACTTATTATTATAAATCAGATTCATTACCTTAGTGCCTAAGGACTAACAGTGGGTCCCCATTGTGCTAGGCAAAGTACAAATGAGAACAGTAGATGGCCCATGCCCTGAAAAATTTACAATCTAAATAGACAAGACAGACACAGAATGGGGGAAGGGGTAGAACCCACTGTTAGAATATATCAGAGGGGTAGCCGTGTTAGTCTGGATTTGTAAAAGCAGCAAAGAGTCCTGTGGCACCTTATAGACTTTGGCTATGGCTACATTTGCACTTCAAAGCACTGCCGGGGCAGCGCTTTGAAGCGCTAAGTGTAGTCAAAGCGCCAGCGCTGGGAGAGAGCTCTCCCAGCGCTGTCCGTACTCCACCTCCCTGTGGGGAATAACGTACAGCGCTGGGAGCCGCGCTCCCAGCACTGGGGCTTTGACCACACTGGCGCTTTGCAGCGCCGCAATTTGCAGCGCTGGAGAGGGTGTGTTTTCACACCCTGCTGCAGCGCTGCAAATTTGCAAGTGTAGCCATGCCCTAACAGACGTATTGGAGCATGAGCTTTCGTGGGTGAATACCCACTTGGTCAGACGCATGTGGCAGAAATTTGCAGGGGCAGGTATAAATATGCAGGCAAGAAGCAGGCTAGAGATAATGAGGCTAGTTCAGTCAGGGAGGATGAGGCCCTCTTCTAGCAGTTGAGGTGTGAACACCAAGGGAGGAGAAACTGCTTTTGTAGTTGGCTAGCCATTCACAGTCTTTGTTTAATCCTGAGCTGATGGTGTCAAATTTGCAGATGAACTGAAACTCAGCAGTTTCTCTTTGGAGTCTGGTCCTGAAGTTTTTTTGCTGCAGGATGCCTACTTTTAAATCTGCTATTGTGTGTCCAGGGAGGTTGAAGTGTTCTCCTACAGGTTTTTGTATATTGCCATTCCTAATATCTGACTTGTGTCCATTTATCCTTTTATGTAGGGATGGTCCAGTTTGGCTGATGTACATAGCAGAGGGGCATTGCTGGCATATGATGGCGTATATTACATTGGTGGACATGCAGGTGAATGAACCAGTGATGGTGTGGCTGCTCTGGTTAGGTCTTGTGATGGTGTTGCTGGTTTAGATATGTGGGCAGAGTTGGCATCGAGGTTTGTTGCATGGATTGTTTCCTGAGTTAGAGTTACTATGGTGTGGTGTGTGCTTGCTGGTGACAATATGCTTAAGGTTGGTGGGTTGTCTATGGGTGAGGACTGGCCTGCCTCCCAAGGCCTGTGAAAGCGAGGGATCATTGTCCAGGATGGGTTGTAGATCACTGATGATGCGTTGGAGAGGTTTTAGCTGGGGACTGTATGTGATGGCCAGTGGCGTTCTCTTGGTTTCTTTCTTGGGCTTCTTTTGCAGTAGGAGGCTTCTGGGTACACGTCTGGCCCTGTTGATCTGTTTCCTTATTGCCGCTTCTTAGCGCTAATCCTGCACGCACCCTCCCCATGTCCTGGCACCCCAGAATTATTTACTCCCCCCCTTCTCCTCCTCTCACATGGCTCTGTTCTCCCTTCACCCGTGGGCTCCTGAATGGCAATATTATACACTCTCCTATTAAAAGAGGAGCTCCTATGACTGTCACACAAGCCAGGCATGAGCCATACACCTATTTACTCAATTTAGAATTCTACAGGAGGCATATTTTCCTCCTAAAATGAGGAAACAGCATGAAAGCTACAGTTATTAATGTAGTTATTAAGGTATCCTATAAGGATACATTAAATGCAACTTTAAAATGACTGACAGCACCAAAAAGGCACATGTCCAAAAATTATTCTAGTGGGTGGGAGATAAGGCAAAAATATGGGGGCAAGGAAACTTGTCAACACTTGACAAATAAAGTTATTACTACTCAGGTTCTTCAGAGACCCCCACAGCTTCTAATAACCCAGGAGACAGGACTCCTTACCCAGCGAGGTCACCGTCTCATAGTTCTCCTGCATGACATCCCTGTAGAGGGCTCTCTGAGTGGGGTCAGCAGAGCCCCCTCTTCCCTGGTGAAATACACAGCCACCTCCTCGAAGGTCACCGGCCCCGAAAGAGCAAGAGTCCAACACTCGGTACCTGCTGCCCCACTCACAACCCCACTATTCAAATGGAAGCTCTGAGAGAGAAACAGTCAGCAGAGTCCTATCCCCACACTGCTGAGAGCAGCCAGGGGGCATCACAGTGAAAGAACAAAGAGAGACCCCTGGTCTCTGCCAGCAGATCCATCACACGGCTACGAGCCAGAGGCTGATACAACCCCATGTAGGGAATCCAACACCCTCTCCACTGCCAGCAGCTGGATGGGAGGAGCTGGGAAATCTTCCCTTCACCTTCCTACCTTTCCATGTCACACTAGCCTCTGGCTAGCAGGTTGAGGGTTCAGCACCAGAAGTCTGGTCAGTTTTCCCTGCCCTGCGCAGGGGGTTTGTTTCTCTAGTTCCTGTTTCAAAATTAGAGAATTTTCTCCCCCAACGTCCAAGTGTTTGTTCTGAGGATCTAGGCCCACGTTAAACAAGTCCCAGCAGGTTTGTCACACTCTGTCCCCCTCCCTTTCCTCACCCAGTGTATTCCCTGCCTCCTCCAGACGTAAGTCTCCAGAAGTTGCCACCTCTTCAGTATTTACGGCCTCTCTCCCTCCTGCAGGAATCCACCAGTAGCCCCCCAATAACCCCTACCTGAACTGGCTCCACAGCAGCCATTTCTCTTCCCTGTCCCACAGGAGGATGGGATGAGCTGGAGCGAGACGTGGGCGTCATTCTGCAACCTGGCAGGACGAGAAGGGCAGTGGTGGAGGTTTCAGAACAGGCTTTAGTTCATTTCACATCACTATTCCCCCAGGCCCTTTCCCTGCACACAGACATCCGAGACTCTGCCATGCTGGGAAATGCTTGATCTCTTTATTACAGTGTAGACCTCCTGCCAGGGCTAAATCCACAGACATTTTTCAGCCTCTGCAGTAATAAACTCTCTGAACAAAATGCTAGAAAGGAGCAGAACCAAAGGGGTTGGGCAGGCTCCATAGGGGACACTGGTTCCTCCTTCCCCACTGGTGCCCCAGCCATGCCCTGTGGCTGGCAGAGAACGGCCACCCCATCGCCACCCCACAGGGAGCTGTGTCTCAGGGCTCCCCCAAACAGCACCCAGGAACCCCCATCCCTTTTGGGGAATGACTCAGGGCAACAATTTCCCACCCAAACAAGGACGAATTGCTGCAGATGAAATGGGGGGTGGGGGGAAGCCCCCCAAATATGAGGAGAATTTAAATTGATATTTGAGAATTATGGAGAAAATCGGGAAAAATAAGAGACTAGAGAGTCAATAATTTTAGGAAAAACGAGGGAATCTCCTTGGGTTTGATAGTCCTGTGTGGTGAGGGGAGAGAAAAGGGGGAGAACCAGAGAGACTTGTTACCAGTACTGGGGAGGGAAGTGGCACAGACAGGAGAAGGAGGCAGGTATCTCCCCCCCCCCCACTCACACACACTCTCCCCCTGGACTTTCCCGCTGCCCAGAGACCCTTCAACCCCCACCTGCCCCACTGCCCTTCCCCCGCCTGCAGCTCCGGCTTCTCCCCTCCCGCTCCCGCCAGCCACACCCAGGGGAACCCCCGGGCCCCAGGCTCTGTCCCCACCTGGATCCCAGCAGGGCCGGGGGCACATCCTGCTGCAGCTGAGAACAGCGGCTCCGCTCCGGCTCGGGCGGCTCCAGCGCTGCTGGCAGCACGTGGCCACCAGGGAGCAGCTGCCGCGTCACAATGTGCCAGAGCCCCGCCCCCGGTCTGTGCCAGAGCCCCGCCCCCAGGAGCTGCCCCGCCCCCGGGCTGTGCCAGAGCCCCGCCCCCAGGAGCTGCCCCGCCCCCGGGCTGTGCCAGAGCCCCGCCCCCAGGAGCTGCCCCGCCCCCGGGCTGTGCCAGAGCCCCGCTGCCAGGAGCTGCCCCGCCCCCGGTCTGTGCCAGAGCCCCGCCCCCAGGAGCTGCCCCGCCCCCGGGCTGTGCCAGAGCCCCGCCCCCAAGAGCTGCCCCGTCCCCGAGCTGTGCCAGAGCCCCGCCCCCAGGAGCTGCCCCGCCCCCGGTCTGTGCCAGAGCCCCGCCCCCAGGAGCTGCCCCGCCCCCGGGCTGTGCCAGAGCCCCGCCCCCAAGAGCTGCCCCGCCCCCAGGCTGTGCCAGAGCCCCCCCCCCAAGAGCTGCCCCGCCCCCGGTCTGTGCCAGAGCCCCGCCCCCAGGAGCTGCCCCGCCCCCGGGCTGTGCCAGAGCCCCGCCCCCAAGAGCTGCCCCGTCCCCGAGCTGTGCCAGAGCCCTGCCCCCAGGAGCTGCCCCGCCCCCAGGCTGTGCCAGAGCCCCGCCCCCAGGAGCTGCCCCCTCCCCAGGAGCTGCCCAATGTCCCATCTCTGGGCTTTGGTCTCCTGGCTCCTTCTTCCCAGCACCCCCAGCTCCCAGCTGCTCCCTTCCTGTGTCTGCAAACACCCCCCCCCTCGGGGCGGGCTGCAGCGCTCGCTGGGGCTGTCTCCAGTGGCTGAAGTTGCCTCCCTCTCTGCTTTACCTGGGGGGCGGGGGAGAGACAAAGAGAGGAGATGGTCCCAGGGTGTGAAAGCAAAATTAGGGGGCAGGGAAAGGACTGTTTGGAAAGGTGGGTTTTTGGGAGCGGGGGAGGGAGTCAGAAGAAGTTGGGCAGCAGAGGCTCAGAGAAATTGAGGGGAACCCCCTGGGTGTCCCAGTGTTGGCCAGGGTTTGTACAGCACCTAGCGCAATATGGGGTCCCGATCTCAGTCATGGTCTGTGCAGCACCTGGGAGCCCTGATGTCTGTTTCCTGATCACAGGCACTGGAAATGGAGAGAGGGAAACCTCAGCACCTGAAGGGTTAATGCAGCCCTTTGTGCAACCACCACTGGGTGGCGCTGCTGCTCTTCTGAGGGTTTTAACAGACCAACATTGCAATCCCAGTCCCATAGGGTCTAGTGGTCAGGATTCCTGGTTTTCACCAAAGCAGCCTGGGTTTAATTCCCAGTGTGTGAATAATGCAGAGTTTTTGCTCAGAGGGGAGGAAGGGAATGAGGAGGGATCCTGGAAACAGGGCATTAGACAGTGCTGGGAGGGGATCCCAGAAGTGGGAGTGGGGGGCAGAGCTCTGAGGGGAGATCAGGGAAGGATCCCAGCAGTGTGGGAAGTGGGCAGCATGGAGAGTCCAGGCCTGGCATGGGGAGTGGGAAGGGGGAATGTGTCCCTCTAAACTCACCAAGGGCAGACTCGGCAGGACTGGAAGAATTACGTGTTTGTTGGTAAATGTCAATTTCTGTGGAAACACACAACCCAATGGCAAAATATTTCCATCGATAATAATCAAAATTGACAGATGGGCAAGTAAGAAACATGCTGCTTGAGAACGTATCCTGTTCTAATCCTATAGGGGTCCCTTCTGCCTTAGGCACCACCATGTGGCCGTTTCATTTTCCTCCCCATTTTCACACAGACACACAATTTCCTTTGCATGGATCCACGAACAGCAAAACCTCCCTGTGTCTCTTGTCTGAGCCAGGGCATTTTATTCCATTGAAACCTTCTCTCCTGCAATGGCAATGGTCAGACAGAGGGGACGTGGCCACCTTCACCCCCCGCCCCCCGGCAGTGAGATATTTTCTCTCCTCTTCATACTGCTGTTGTTATTCCATGAGTCATCAAGGATAGAATAAAAAGATGAGTTTACTCCAGGGTGAGGAAAGAAAGGAGCCACCAACTCCCTGAAAAATCTCAGTGCCCAGAGAAAACCTGCCCTGCTATTGGACTCACAGAGGTGCTGGTGATATGATGGGAAAAGGGACTGTCTGAATTGCCAAGGCAGGGAATGAACAATCTACAACAACATCATTAACCACAAACACACTCTAGCCATGCTCCAGCCAGTAGGGAAAAGGGCAGGAATTCTTGCTGTTCAGCCATGACCACACGTACAGAGCTGCACAGCAGTGAGTGTGCTGGGGAAGCTGGTCTGAGCAATTGGAAATGACCCTTCAGTGAGAACAGAGCCATAGTGTAGAAAGGCCCCTGAGTTAAGTGGTTGTGGCTGAGGGCTTAGGGAGCTGGGCTATGACACCATAGGGGTTTTTTTCTGTGGAGGTTTGATTCTTGCCGGCTAGACAAGGCTGATGTGCGGTTTCTTCATGGCTGCACTTTCAGTGATGCAGGTTTCTCTATCCCATTGTTCCATAATTATAATCAGCCAATCAGAACCTCTCCATAGACCCCTTACACAACAACCTTTCTACCATATTGGCTGCAAATATAGAACAGTGGTCGCAACGGTGATCTATACAGTTACAGATTATGTCAATAACGTCACAGTAGGTGACACGGCATCAGTGAGACTGATACTGGAATACTGCCTCCAGTTCTGGTGTCCTCATTTGGAAAAGACGTTGTGAAATTGGAGCTGGTGCAGCAAAGAGCCACCAAATGTTGGGAGGGCTGGAGAAAAATGCCTGTTTCGCTTACCAAAAGAAGATTGAAAAGTGACTTAATTGAAGTGTTGAAGGGCCTTAATGGAGAGAAAATATTGGGTATTAAAGGGTTCTTGAATCTAGCAGAGAAAGGCATAACAAGACCCAATGGCTGGAATGTGAAAAGAGACAAATTCATATTACAAAAAGGCAAAAAAAATTCAAGAGCGAGGATGATTCACCACAGGAACAAGCTACCAAGGAAAATGGTGGATTCTCCATCTCCTGATGTCATTAAATGAAAACTAGATGCCTTTCTGGAATGTGTTTGCCCCAAAAGTAGCTATTGTGTCATACAGGAGGCCTGTGATGTGCAGGGGGTCAGATTAGATGCTTTAATGGTCTCTTCTGGCCATAAGGTCGACTAATTTCTGAAAAACTGAGTGTAGCATTGGGAGCAGCAGCGTCTGATGTTTTCCTGTCTATCCGGCTTGCTGCCTAGAACGAACGCTCCTTGAGTGGGGTGATCCACAGGGAGTAGCTCAAACCTCCAAAGTTCCTGGCCAGGGGCAGGACATTAGCACAGCAAGGGAGGGGTGTGGCAGTGACATCACAAAGGCCTTTTGCAGGACCTCAGACTATTGGTCAAAGGTGGTGGGGAGGTGGTGACCTCACAGAGAGATGCTGACATCAGCCAGGCAGGACAGGGGCGAGGGGCCAGGGAAACCTCAGAGACCCCTGTGGCTTTGCTTCAGCAAGTCTCCCTCTCCAGGTCTCTCTTTGAGGACTGAGAGAGTATTCGGGTTCACGTACGTGAGTGCCAGGAGGAACCTCTTTTGAGTTTTCTCCTTCCCTTTTCCTGATTTTACTAGAAAACAGCCGTCCCTGTTTAGAAGGTAAGAGCCTCCTGGAGGGAAGAGGTGTCCTGGGCGTGTCACAGTTCGGATGCCAGTGGCCCCCCTACACTGTAAGGAAGCTCCTGCCGCCTGCTCTGTGTTCGCAGGGCAGGAGAGAGCAGCATCCATGGCAGTGATTTGCTCCTGGCTGCCGGAGCAGAGCAGCAGGTTCAGCTGTCAGAACTTCCCAGAGCGATGAAAGGGGAGGGGCCCATGGCTTTGTAGCAGGAATGCAGGGCAGGCGAGTTCACGGTGGGCATTGTGGGATACTGGAGGAGGCCAGTTATGGTGATATAATGAACAGCAGTGTTTACTCTGTCACTTTAAGTTTGCTGCAAAAAGCTCTAGACCTCTCATCGAAGTCGTTTTATTTTGTCAGCAAAACAGGGCAGTTTTGTCGCCAGATGTGGCATTGCAGTGTGTGCACCAGCCACAAGCTGCCGACCGAGGTAGCGTTGTGTGTTTTTCACACACCAGAGCAATATAATTCTGCTGAAACAACTTTGTAGTGCAGACCTGGCCAAAGATTCACTCACACACAACTTGTAAGAGAAATGTCACCTGCTCCTCTGCTTTGAAGAATCCAAACACAAGCAAAGCTTGTCAGGCCCTGGTGGCGATGGTAGGGAGTCAGGTGTGGGTAGACAGTGTGTTATAGCTACCCACAGGCACCATGGCTTAACTGGCTAAAGCATCTGTTTTGTAAACAGGCGATCCTGGGTTCAACTCCCAGTGGTGCCTTGTTGACCGGTTGTTGAGGCACCTGCTATTGGCTACTGTCAGAAGACAAGATTCAGAGCTAGACAGGCCTTTGGTCTGGCCCAGTGTGGTTTTTCTTATAGTTTAAATTACACTCACAGGCACTGATAATAGAGTTACTGAAAGTTTGGGAGTTAAGAGCAGATAGGTCAGTGGTCCAGTCCCCACACAGATGACCCCCTCCCTCTGGGACAGGGGCAGGTCTGAGCTCTCACCCAAATGCTCATTGTGGCTGCCAGAATCTGTGAGCAGCTTGTTTAGTTTACGCCAAAGGATGAGTCCTGCTTTGTGCACCGTGTGTGAGAATGAAAATCCTAAACCGCCCTTTGAAATAACGAATGCAGCAGGACGTGTTACTGTCCCTGCCCCAAAGCAGACAGACCAGTGGAGAAATGCCGTCGAGTCCAAGGTAATACTCCCCTGCCATTTTACCTTTTTTGCTTGCTAAACTCCTTCTTATCTCCCCGGCCCAGGCTGTCCTCTGCCTCAGCTGCTGCTCCCGGCCTGCTCTAGAGTCAAACACGCAGGGCCCCCAGGGGAACAGAGGCTGGGACAGGGCAGCAGCCTGGGCTGGGCTGGGAAGATGCTGGGAGTTCTCGTTCCCTGAGAACTGGCCTGGCTCCCTTCTCAACAGCAAACAAATCAATTCCACGTCCCCTCCCCAGAAAAACCAGCCTGGAGCCAAGGGCAGCAGGGGACAATTCCCTCCAGTTCCCACCGAGGCAGGAGAGAAGCCAGGGTGTTTTTAGCAGAGCTTATGGAACTGACGTGGGGAAACCAGCCTTTAATGACAGGCAATTCCAGTTTAAGCTAAGTGTTTTTAACAATTTTTACAACATTAAATAACCCTTCAATCGTAGTGTCACCATCCATAAAATTGCTTCAGCCTTATAGGTTCCCAAGTGCACAACTAAACATCTCTTCAAACACAAGGGAGTGGAGATCAGTCAGTGTTCAGAGTCATCCCACATAGAAGAACCATGTTGTGGTACATACTGGCCCCATCATGTGGCCATCGCCTTTCCCTCCTCTCTGTTAAAAGTTTTGGTATTTTGCACAGAAACTTTCTTCCCTCAGGAGAGACCTGGGAACCAGGGCTGCCAGCCAGACAAACACCCTTAAGAGGAGGCGTAACCTGTCAAAAAGTGATCTCCCTCCTTCAGTTCAGTAACACCCTGAAATGTTACTTATCCCAGCAGAGCCAGAGGACTGAAAGCAGCTACATCAAACCCCTGTGTAGCTCACAGGAATGAACACAAACACTCCCTTGTATCTGAAGTGATGTTTAGTTTTACCCTTTGTTAACTACAAGACTAAAGGGAAAGGCAGTGGTGGTGCCAGATATTAAGAGTGAAACACGAAACAATCATCATAGTTATGCCCGTAGTGACTGCAAAATCTTTCTATATACTTCTTATTATCATCAGTGTATTATTTTCTCTGGTGTCTAGACATTGACTGGACCTTGACCAAGAAATTTGGATCTTGATAAAATAATCGACTATCCCTGGTTAAGGCAATGGACTTGATACCCACTCAGGTGTCTCCACACAGGTTCAACTATTAACAACAGTGACTGCCTTTTAGCCATAGCTTTTAATCAGGGCAATACATTGATACAAATTCCTGTTAAATAATTTCTCAGCCAGAGTCCCTCACCCACATTCCTTAGGGCATTAGGCGACCATGTGGACGTTTCATTTCCCGCCTCAATTTCACACAGAGACACAATTTCATTTGCACAGATCCATGAACAGCAAAACCTCCCTGTGTCTCTTGTCTGAGCCAGGGCATTCGATTCCAGTGAACCCTTCTCTCTTGCAATGGCGATGGTCAGACAGAGGGGAAATGGCCACCTGCATCCCTGCCAGGGAGATATTGGCTCGGCTCTTTGTTTATGCTACTGTTGGGGTATCCCCAGGCAGGTTTTAATCCTGCCAACTACGGATGCATTAGTGTGTTGTCATTGCTGTTGTCTTAGTGCCTGAGCATGCATGGAGCAAGATCTGGTCTCACTCTGAGGCTGTCCACACTTAAAATACTGCTGTAGCACTGTGGAGTAGACAGTTGCTACAGTGAGGGGAGGGGTTTTCCATCCCTGTAATAGCTGCATTGGCAGAACGATCTTTCCTTTCATTTAGCACTATCTAACCATGGCTTAGGTCAGCTTAATTATACTGGTTCTGGGGTTTTTCACACCCTGAAAGACATACTTGTTAGAAGGTTTATCCCATCACCCTCCCATTCCCTGGTCCTTCTCGCGTGACCAGAGAGCAGCAATGCACGAAGCTCAAAGGTGCAAACAATTCACTGTTTATTGGGGTAAACTTCCAGGAAGCAATGATTCCAATTTCCTTCCTCAGTGTCCCCCTTCCCAGCTCTGACACCACAGAGGCTTGTCTGTGTCCCTGTTCCCGTTCCCTGTTTCTATTCCCCCCCCTTAGCAAAACATAATTCCAATTCCCCTACCCCCATTCCCATTCCCCCCCTTATTCCTGATTGACTGCAGACTATATAGTAAAACTGGAGTTCGGCTTAGCTAGACCTTAACCAAGCATTTTACTGAAATGTAACTAACCAATCCTAACATATTATAAGATGATTATCTAACCAATTATACCCCACCACCTTAATTGGTTTACACCCAACAATTTAATTATACAGCAGACAGAAACAATCACAGAACCGGACAGAGATTATACAGACAAGCAATAGGAAAGTGGGGACTACAGTGATAGAACAACACAGAAATGGGGATTTCACACCCCAGCTATTGACCTGTGAGTTGTTCCCAGACAGGATGCTGTCATGGTAGAGGTTGTGGGTGCTGGTTGCTTAACTGTCTGGCCCCCAGGGCAGGATTTTGAGGTTCACCATTACTGTCTCAGAATGCCAGCACCCAACTTTTGTTCACTTAAAACATGAGCAGGAAGATTACAACACCGCAGAACTCATGGAGCAGGAAACATGTAACTTTAGGTCCGGGTGAGTGTGTTTAAAAATCAGCTGTGCTGTAGAAGGTCTCTAGGAGTTGAAAGAGATGTGCCGTCTCGACCTCCCTAAAGAGTTCATCAACTATTAATGAAAACTAGGGTTCATAAATCATATTATTTGTAGTATCAGGATGGTGGACTGATCTAAAGTGCTAGTTATAAGCCTCATTTTTTTCCAGTCCCTTGGGTGTTCTGGTCTCTGCATAGAGATGTGGTTTCAAATCCCACTCCTGACATTTTACCATTTAATTCTATCTGGAGAAAATGGCCTCACTTCAATCTCCTTTGCAACAATAGAACCCCATTTGCTTGGCTTTGCTATTCCAGTAGTTGTGAGAGAAGCTCCAAACCAGGGGGAAACAGGGCCTGTTCTCTCGACTGATCACTTTTTTAATTCCTTTATTCCAAGCCATTTTCTCAGATACGTCCGTATTTCCCACACTTTTATGAAACTTTAGAGTCATCATTTAATTGCCACATAACTGTACTTATGAAGTGAAGTGAAACACAACATTTTTTGGATATTCTTGCAGAAGAGTTTTGCTTTCTGACCTGGAATTGAACAGGGGCTGCCCGAGGGGGACAATGCTACTCCCTTTTCTTGACTCATCCAAAAAACATAAGTTCTTGGTGCCCTTTTGCACTGGCTTGTGTTGCATTGGTTTGAGCTGAGCTCTTTTGCAGTGTGTCATTTTGCCCCATGGGGCGTTCATTTGGGTGGTGCTGAATTGTCGGGCTTTGCACTCCTACGTATTGTCACTTTGTGCTGTGAAATGTCAGTTCATGCTGAATTGTTAGATGTTAGATTGGGGTGTTTCCACTTTTGTTGTTGTTTATATTATATTGCGATGGCATCGAATTACAGAGCTGTACGGCTGCAAGGGCCCTGGAGAGGTCATGAAATCCAGCCCTGTCTGCTGAGGCAGGGCCAAGCAGAGACGATACGTCAGGGCCATGTGGGATCAAGTGCCCACAGCAGCCGGCCCAGGCAGGGAGCAGAAGGAGGGAACCAGAGCCAGAGCAGGTTGTCTATGGGACCAAGTATATGGAAAGTATCCTTGACAGAGGTTTGGTCAACCTGTTCTTAAAAACCTCCGAGGACAGAGACTCCACAGACTCCCTTGGGAGCCTATTCCAGAGCTTAACTACACTCAGAGTTAGAAAGCTGTTCCCAACATCTAACGAGAAACTCCCTGGCTGCAGATTAAGCCCATTACTTCTTGTCCTACCGTCAGTGGACATGGAGAACAATTGATCATTGTCCTATTTATAAAGACCAAACTTTTCTCTCTGCAGTCATCCATTAAATGGTTATTATCCCCTCTTCTTGCCTGGGGTAGAATGGAAGAGGAGAAAATTCTATTTGTTCTTACTTCATGTTTTACTGAAGCTCAGAGAGGAAGGAACCTGATCTGCCTTAGATTGTAGAGCGGACAGAGAATTTATTTCATTTTGGGCTGTGACTATAAGCATAAGAGTGACACCTAAGAGCTGTTGCTGCTGCCCAATATGGGGCTTAAACTCATGATGGCAGGATTAAGAGTCTCATGCTTTACCAACTGGGCTGGCCAGATTTGAAGTCAGTCAAGTGCCCAGTCGCAGTGTAGAAGGAGCCCTGAGGGCATTTATTTGCGGAGCTGAGGTTCCCTGTCTGACATTTGCCTTCTTTCCTGGTTCATTATGTCTCCAGCGAGCAAACCGGAGCTGTCACAAGGCTGGTTAGATGCTGCTCTCTAGCCCAGAGAGCTGGGGTTGATTTAACATGCTGTCGCCATCATCTGGTCAGAGTAACCAGCGGGGAGGGTGGCATTTAGGATTCTCCCACCAGTGGGAGGTGCTGTTGGACTCATCTAGTGGGGGAGAGTCTGAAAAAGCTTCTCAGCTCCCAGAGAGGGGGTAGACAAGCCAGTTCCCCACACACACATTTTCACAGGGAATCAGGTCCCCTGAGGAAAAACTCAAAAGAAGCCTGACCCAGGAGTGTCAGAGAAGGGAATCACTGTTTGCCTTAAGAGGTGGGTGAGGGAAACCTGCAGGTCCTTAGATCCCTCCAGCGCCTGATAGAACCATTTGTGGGGAAGATCTGGGGAAGCCAAGGAGGACAAGGAGATGGGAAAAGGGCTTGCAGCTGTTGTGCAATCACCATGCTCCTAGCAGAAGGGTCCAGGGGGGTCAGCACTCAGAACTCACAAGATGGCAAAGCTCAGAGCCCCGTTACATGGAATCAGAATGTGATCAGCTCACACTCAGGGGGAGCAACACCCCTCCCTTGGTCTCTATGCCAGAGCTCCTATCAAATCAGTGTCCTTCCTGCAAGAGTCGGCTGCTGAGAGGGTTGCAATGGGTTAAATGAAGGCAGAGGAAGATTGTTCCTCATGGGGTTTTTTGTGTGTCTCTGTGATCCTGCTGGAGGAAGCATGATTTGAGTTTGTTTCAGTGGCTTGGGTTGGGCTCAGGTTGTGACCCTGAGTACAGGGATTCCTGCACTTTCTGCTCCCAGCCCCTCAGGGAATGGACAATGGAGCAGTTTCAGAAAGTGGATAGAAAGTAGCCTAAGAAAGTGTAGCATAAGAGAGAAGAAAAATAACATCAGCTCCCTGGTGGTCTAGTGGTTAGGATTTGGCACTTTCACTGCTAAGGCCTGGGTTCAATTCCCAGTCAGGGAAAAGTGACTTTAAACCAGAAATGCTTCAGTTATTCTTCACTTGCAATGTAAACAAATCCATGGTATTTTCCTGTTTCCCCCATCTTCCCACTGTCTCCATGGCAGGGCTGACTTCAGGCACCACAGCAGCAAGCAGGTGCCTGGGGTGACCAACGGAAAGGGGAGGCTTCAGCAGCAGTTTGGCCCTCTTGGAGGGAAGGACTTGGTGCTGATTGCAGCTTTTTTTTCCCCCCTCTGCTTGGGGCGGCAAAAGCGCTGGATCTGGCCCTGCTCCATGGAAGACAATTTGTTAAATCCCAGATGAGTGCAGTTCTATCAGTTCTCAGCCTGAGTCCTTAGGTCTTAATCCTGAGGATATTGTCCCACCATGGGGCCATTTCCCGCCTCTCTTTCCTAGGGAAGCACAATTTTCCTTGCACAGACACAGGAACAGCAAGATCTTTCTCTGTCCCTTGTGCAAAGCAGGGGGCCAAATTCCATGGAAACAATGGACAAGCAGGGGGCCCTGGGCACATCCAGCCCTGGCCGTGAGATGTTCCCTCCCCTCTTTCTTTATGCCCCTGTTGTTATTTCATGGATTGTCTGGGATGGGGGAAAAGCTGAGTTCACTCCAGGTGGAGGGGAAAAAGGACCCTGAAAATCTCAGGACCCAACCCCTGCTACCAGGATCACCGAGGTGCTGGGGATTTGAGTAGGAAAGGGACTGTGTGAATTGTCAAGGTGGGGAATGAATAACAATCTACCACAAGATCCACCTCATTAACCACTGACACAGGCTAATCCTGCTGTCGATAGAAGGGAAACTGGGAATGATTCTTTGCTGTTCAGCCATGAAAACAGTGACCCAATTGCACCGCAGTGAATGTGCTGGGGAAAGCTGGACTTCACAGGCAGGTGGAAACACCTGGAGCTCCCCACCCCACTTCTGCCGCCAGGGTGAGGTGTTGAGCTGCTCACAGCGTCCCCCACCATGACCTTGCAGCAGGGGGTGGCAGCACCCCCCCACCCAATGCAGGGGAGAGGGCTGAGCATATCTCTGCACCCTGAGTCCAGGGCACAAACTCTCTCTGCCCCACACATAGAATCTGGCCCTGCTGCAAAGTGACCCCTATGAACAATTAACCTCCAGGAGAGCAGGATTGGCCCTCAGAGAGGGGAATGGGCTTCTCGTGAGGCTTATAGGTCACTGGATGCAGTGGAAACAGGAGGGCTCTGAGTGTAACCCATAGCCCACCTAAACCATCTGGGGATGTAGCTCAGTGGTAGAGCACATGCTTTGCATGTATGAGGCCCTGGGTTCAATCCCTAGCATCTCCAAGTTCATTTTTTCACCCTGGTGTTTTGCTCATGCCCAGAGGAGATGTGGCCCAGCAGTCTCCCTGCACCAGTTTCAATCCTGCTCACTAAGGGGCAAGTGCCAATTGCATGGAAGGTCTGGGGGGTGGTTTCTGCTCCTAAGTCACCTTGGTACATGTAAGACTCCCACCCGCTGTGCTGCTTGGGACAAGGGTAGATGAGAAGGGTGAATCCTCCCGCGCTGGAGGGAAAGGTCCCATCTGCACAGACTGAGAGGCAAGGAAACACAGGGGCAGTCAGTGCTCAGGGAGGAGGGAGGTCAGTGATTTACACCCACCAGGGGACACTGTCTTTTTGAGGCAAGTGCAGTTTGCTTGGGATGATGCTGATGATGGATAGAGAAAAGGCTGGAGTCAATGACAGACGAGACCACAGAAGGGGAAGGGGAATGGCAGCCCCACAGAAGGTCCTGGGTGCTCAGATGCCCCAGTTATTGCACCCTGGCCTGTCACAGAGAGAGAAAAGACACCGAGGGACCCAGCCCCCCTACAGTGATCCCATGTACAAGAACCTGGCTGGGAGTGGGGTGAAAGTTCCCTCTGGGCAAAGGGGAGCTGAAATCCCTCAGTGTCCTGGAGTTTAAGCAATGGAAGCTTCAAACCCTGCACGGGTGTGGGCTGAGGTGCATCAGCAGAAGGTTGGGCTGGACAGGGGCGGCAGGTTTGTACAATTTTTGGTGGTGCCCAGAATGGGACCAAGTCCTGCCCCCCCCCCACCTGCCTAAGGCTCTGGGAGGGAGTTTGGATGTGGGAGGGAGAGGGGCTGGGCTCTGGGAGAGTTTGGGTGCAGGGTCTGGACTCAGTCAGGGGGCTGTGCTGCAGGAGGGTGTGCAGGGGGCAAGCTCTTGGAGGGAGTTTGGGTGCAGGTGTGGGGTCTGGGTTGGGGTTGGGGGTGCAGGAGAGGGTGAGGGGTGCAGCATTTACCTTGGGCATCTCCCAAAAGCAACCTGCACCCTCCTCTGGCAGCAGCCCCTAAGCGGGAGGGCCAGGGGAGTCTCTGTGTATGGCTGCCTGCAGACTTCACCCTTGCAGCTCCTATTGCCACAGTTGGCAGAGTTGGCACTCAGGGCGGGGCAGCGCACGGAGACCTCCCCCACACCAGGGACGTGCCAGCCGTTTCCGGGAGTGGTGTGCCACATGGAGTGAGGGCGGGCAGGAAACTGCCTTAGTCCCCTTGTGCTGCTGGCGGTGGTGGCGGGGGTCCCCGGGCCCTTTTAAATTGCCCAAGGGTGGCAGGCAGCACTGAGGGGGACACTCCCAAGGGCCTAACGTTGCTTTGCACAATGATAAATCTTGGAACAGGACAGAAATGAAATGGCAGCAGAACCTAAGGAATTAAAAGCCTCCGGATTCTTGTGTGTGCACTGACTCCAAACAGAAACTGTAATTTGACTTGCTTTGTGTCTGCGGCTGGTAAAATATCAAGGCAAAATCATTCCAGTGATTGTGACCTTGGGATTGAGGAGGCTTTGGTGTTATTAAAATGTAACTAGCATGTTACACTTGTGTTTTTAAAGGTGGCTTCCCCAAGCAATCCCAAGTTGTTCTTCCCACAGCTGGCTGATGAGGGGCAGCAGGGGATCTCCCCAATCTGGGGGAATCTCTCTGGGCCCCACTGTTAGTTCTCCATCCTTTCTCCCCCTAACCATGCCCACCCCTCCTCCCCATTATCAATGTTTTGGAGCAACCCCTCCCTCCCTTTATGGGATACCGACTCTGTGACAGAGACTGACTGGGGCTCCTCTCTGCACGGCCCCAGTGGGGAAGGAAAGAGACTGGAGGGAGGGGGAGAAGACGAGCAGAAGGAGTCAAATGGGGCTAAACCAAAACAGAGATTTTCTTTCTGTCAAAATGTCCTGGAGTCTCATGGCTGAAAAGCCGCATCTTGAGTTAGGTTTGATGCATCAGCCTTTCAATTACCAGGCAAAGGTGTGAATCACAGAGACTGATAACTGCCTGCTTCCCAGCTTTGCCTAAGGCTTTGGCTACACTTGCACTTCAAAGCGCAGCGCTTTGAAGCGCTAAGTGTAGTCAAAGCGCCAGCGCTGGGAGAGAGCTCTCCCAGCGCTGTCCGTACTCCACCTCCCTGTGGGGAATAACATACCGCACTGGGAGCCGCGCTCCCAGCGCTGGGGCTTTGACCACACTGGCGCTTTGCAGTGCCGCAATTTGCAGCGCTGGAGAGGGTGTGTTTTCACACTCTGCTGCAGCGCTGCAAATTTGCAAGTGTAGCCAAGGCCTGAGAAGCACCTGCACTGGTGCAACTGGTTAGCGCAGAGGGGGCTACTGCTGGGATTATGAATTCAAGCCTTATTTGGAGCACTGGTTTTTATTACCTGTGTAGTTTCCCCAACTTGCTTTGCTTAATTTGCATGGAAAGTGCCCTACTAGGAAAAGGAGAGTAAGTTCTAAAATGTGGAAGTAGGTGCATAGCTTGGAAACATCCCCCCTGTGCTGCCTTTAGTTCCAGTAGATTGTTCACTGGCAGCATGAATTGATTTCTTTGCTGCTGTGAAAGCTGCCACGAAAAGTCTCTGGTCACCAGAGCTCCCTGCTTCTTCCAGCAGATCTCTGGCTCCTTCCCTGCCCCAGTCACTGCTGTAGGAGGGTCCTATATACACTGAGCCTAAAACTTTTCCAAGCCTTCTTAGTGCAGTTGGCAGCGTGTCAGTTTCATAATCTGAAGGTCCTGAGTTCAAGCCTCAGAGAAGCAATGGCTTTTGCTCCCTGCTTCAGATTTTCTACAGGAAATCAGAGAAAAGTAACTAGAGGAGAGTGGTTTCTAGACACCCTCCCACCCATCTCTCACTTTCTAGGGCATTTTCTTTTCCTTCTCTGTGGAGCTTGTATTTTTCACAGAGCAAAATAAAACAAAAACATGCAAGTCCAAGCCTAATACAGTATGAAACTCAATACAGATCAAATCTCACCCTCAGAGATCTTTCAATAAGCTTCTTTTGCAGACTAGACTTATTTTATGTCTGGGCCCAATCTTTTCACCTCGTATAGTCTGTGTTCCAGCTCAGGTGGTAGCTAGGGGATGTCTCATGACTGCAGCCATGTTTGTTCAGTTCCACCCCCTTATACAGCTTTGGTACAAGGCAGGAATTCTTTGTCTCTCTCTTGGGGAAGAACCCCAGGTTTAATATGGATTCCTGTACCAGGTGACATGGTCACATGTCCTGTGAGACCCCCCAAGCCTTCATTCTTCCTGGCCTGACTCACAGATGGTGCAGGACAGAGCCATCTCCAGTCAATTGTCCTGGTTAATAGGAGTCATCAAGAGTCCAAACCACTATTAATGGCCCACACTTTGCATCATTACAACAGGACCTCAGAGTTATAGTTCATATTTCTAGTTTCAGATACAAGAATGATCGGTTCATACAAATAGGATGAACACACACAGTAGATTATAAGCTTTGTAATGATACCTTACAAGAGACCTTCTGCTTGAAGCATAGTCCAGTCACTTTATATTCACACTCATTAGCATATTTTCATAAAATCCTATGGAGTGCAACGTCACAGCTGGGAATGGGTTTTACTGCAGCACCTGGCAGCAGTTGAGTTTCATGTTCAGGCTGTGGTATGAGTTCCTCCAGGTTTCTTGTAAGCACACAGGGACCTTCGCGGGTGCTCTCGATACAGGAATGGCCCCGACACGATAAAGTGATGGGAATTGGATTTTCCTTTTTTATTTCTGTATTTCCAATGACATTTCTGCTTGTGATTTCGTTTTGCTTTGTATAACTGTGTTTTCTCCTGGATTTGATATTTAATTGAAAAAAGAATAAGGCCTCAGGGCGCCGGATGGAGGAGCAGGCTGGGGCTAGGACTGCTAAGAGAGCGAGAATAGCAGGTTTTCTGTATTGTTTCCTGCCCTCATTTTCATGAGTAGTTTCTCTTCTGCATGAAATTTGCTTCATTTATGTGTAAGCATGGCTAGCTCAGTTGGCAGAGCATCAGACTTTTAATCTGAGGGTCCAGGGTTCAACTCCCTGGTCAGGTAAAAAGGGAACAGTTCCCCACAAAAGGAAAGAAGGCATCTCTCCAAGATGTTATTTGACATCACCTTTTTCCCCAGGACTTGTTCTTTCCTAGGAAGGGCCATGTACTGCCTGGGACTGAAGGGGCAACTTCCTCACATGCCCACAGGCCTCTCAGTCTGGATTAAGAAAGGCCTCTGGGAGCTGCAGCAAACTGCTGCAGGCCAACTTGGTGAGCAAAGGCAGGGCTGCCCCCACAGGGTCATCCACACCAGAGCTCAGCAGAGGTCTGGGGGTTCCCTATTGGTCCCATGGTGTAAGGGCAGCACTCGGGACTTTGAATCCTGCAATCTGAGCTGAAGTCTCGGTGGGATCTGAGGACAATTCCTGTGCCACAAACCCTGCTGGGTCTTCCAAGGCTCTGTCTTGCTTTCTCAAAGGCCACGAAAGCCTGTCTTTTACCTACTAGCTGTTGTGACTTGAGCACAAGAGGGGACGTTTGATCCAGAAGCCTGGCCGTGCCTGGAGTCCTGTAGGTAGGGATGCGAGCTCCATTTCCTCTGAGTCCTGAAGCTGGGCTGCAGCCTGGCCTAGGAGGCAGCCCTATTGGTTGACCTACTGGCCCAAAGTCACTTGGGCGGTGTTGTCTTTCCCCAGGGATGCTGAAGGGCCTAAGGGAGGGAGGCTCAATACTCCCCCCTATCAGTCAGGGCGGAAGAGGAGGGCTACAAGAGTTTGCAGGTTGATGGCTGTGCCTTCTAGCGTTCGGTTGGGGTTGAGGTGGGGAACGCGAACTGGGAGAAATGGTTGCTGGCCTGTGAGGAATGGCTCAGCCGGTGGCGTAAGGGGACCTTGTCATTAACCTCAGCCATGTGTTTCCCTCTGCTCCACGAATGCTGCTGAGACCGAACACGGTGGCCTTCCACTTCTTGTGGGGCAATAGGACGTCCCTACCTAGTCAGGAGAAGTGCGGCTTTTCTGCTGTATTAGAAATGGTGGTTGGGCCTGGTGGGCTTTGAAGCCTTGTACGGCTCTACTGTTTTGTGTTTCAATTTTCAGTGGGTGGCTGAGCTGGAGGGCAGGTCAGGCCCGAGGAGACTGAAGGGACAACCATAAAGAACCCAACTGACTCTTCCGATATGGCCGTATTTTTTTTACCCCACTGGGTGCAGCACCGGGTATGGGATGGCCGATAGTGGCGGAAGGGGGAGGAGATTAGGAAGGCCCCCGCCCCCCCCCGTGTTTTTCTATTCCCACCTTACATCCTACAGGATTTTCAGTGGGTGGCTAGGTGGAAGGTGCTTCCAGGATGGCTTCATCCGCAACAGTGGCCACCCTCACAGCAGTGGCAGCCACAGCAGCAAGCCCACCCCCCATTTCGGCTCAGTCTGAACAGAGGTCAATGTACCACTGGGTGAGACAGGCCAATTTTAGGGAGCTTCCTCTGAAGGTGAGCAACTGTCCCCAGAACTTACTGACAGGAGCTTTAAAGTATTTGCAAATGTGCACGGCCGGCATGTGCAGAGCAAAGGCGGCCCGGGGCACTGTGTCAGGCTCTGGCACCGCTCGAGACAATGGACCATCTTCAGCCACCAGGCGACCCAGGATCTAAGGCAGGAATGGGGTGAGGAAGCAAGTCAAGCTGAACAAGGCAGGCAAAAATTCATCTCGCCTTCATGGGCGCTCGCAATGATACCCCTTTTGTGTGCCAGGGCTGACAACAACCTCCCAGACAGAGAAGCAGCAGGCCAAAAAAGCAGCAGTGGTATTCTATCTGCTATCCAAGATCCATAAACGTAGAAATCCTGGATGCCCCATCATTTCAGGCAATGGCACCCTGACAGCAGGATTGTCTGGCTGTGTAGACTCCCTCCTCAGGCCCTACACTACCAGCACTCCCAGCTATCTTTGAGACACCACTGACTTCCTGAGGAAACTACAATCCATTGGTGATCTTCCAGAAAACACCATCCTGGCCACTATGGATGTGGAAGGCCTCTACACCAACGTTCCACACAAAGATGGACTAAAAGCCATCAGGAACAGTATCCCCGATAATGTCATGGCAAACCTGGTGGCTGAACTTTGTGACTTTGTCCTCACCCATAACTATTCCAGATTTGGGGACAATGTATACCTTCAAGTCAGCGGCACTGCTATGGGTACCCGCATGGCCCCACAGTATGCCCACATTTTTATGGCTGACTTAGAACAACGCTTCCTCAGCTTTCATCCTCTAATGCCCCTACTCTACTTGCGCTACACTGATGACATCTTCATCATCTGGACCCATGGAAAAGAAAACCCTTGAGGAATTCCACCATGATTTCAACAATTTCCATCCCACCATCAACATAAACCTGGACCACTCCACACAAGAGATCCACTTCCTGGACACTACTGTGCTAATAAGCGATGGTCACATAAACACCACCCTATACCAGAAACATATTGACTGCTATGCTTACCTACATGCCTCCAGCTTTCATCCAGACCACATCATACAATACATTGTCTATAGCCAAGCTCTAAAATACAACTACATATGCTCCAACCCCTCAGAAAGAGACAAACACCTACAAGATCTCTATCGAGCATTCTTACAAGTACACTACCCACCTGCTGAAGTGAAGAAACAGATTGACAGAGCCAGAAGAGTACCCAGAAGTCACCTACTACAGGACAGGCCCAACAAAGAAAGTAACAGAACCCCACTAGCCGTCACCTTCAGCCCCCCAACAAAAACCTCTCCAGCGCATCAACAACGATCTACAACTTATCCTGAAGGACAATGCCTCACTCTCACAGCTCTTGGGACACAGGCCTGTCCTTGCTTACAGACAGCCCCCCAACCTGAAGCAAATACTTACCAGCAACCAAACAACAGAAGCACTAACCCAGGAACCTATCCTTGCAACAAAGCCCATTGCCAACTCTGTCCACATATCTATTCAGGGGACACCATCATAGGACCTAATCACATCAGCCACACTATCAGAGGCTCATTCACCTGCACATCTACCAATGTGATATATGTTATTATGTGCCAGCAATGCCCCTCCACCATGAATATCGGCCAAACCAGACAGTCTCTACGTAAAACAATAAATGGACACAAATCACATGTCAAGAATTATAACATTCAAAAACCAGTCGGAGAACACTTCAATCTCCTTGTCACGCATTTACAGACCTAAAAGTCACAATATTACAACAAATAACCTTCAACAACAGACTCCAACAAGAGACTGCTGAAGTGGAATTAATTTGCAAAGTGGACACCATTAAATTAGGCTTGAATAAAGACTGGGAGTGGATGGGTCATTACACAAAGTCAAACTATTTCCTCATGTTTATTTGTCCCCCTACTGTTACTCACACCTTCTTGTCAACTGTTGGAAATGTGTCGTCCTGATTATCACTACAAAAGGTTTTTTTCTCCTGCTGATAATAGCTGACCTTAACTGCTCACTCTCGTTATAGTGTGTATGGCAACACCCATTTTTTTTCATGTTCTCTGTATATATATATATCTTCCTGCTGTATTTCCACTGCATGCATCCGATGAAGTGGGTTTTAGCCCAGCAAAGCTTATGCTCAAATAAATTTGTTAGTCTCTAAGGTGTCACAAGTACTCCTCTTTCTTTTTGCAGATAAATGAATGGAGGTTAAGTCCATGAATGGCTATTAGCCAGGATGGGTAAGGAATGATGTCCCTAGCCTCTGTTTGTTAGAGGGTGGAGATGGATGGTAGGAGAGAAATCACTTGATCATTACCTGTTCAGTCCCTCTGGGGCACCTGGCATTGGCCACTGTTGGCAGATAGGATGCGGGGTTGGATGGACCTTTGGTCTGACCCCAGTATGGCCATTCTTACGTACTTATGAAGGGAGGGGCAAAGGCTTCTGCCAGAGTTTCTGTAGTGTAGTGGTTATCACGTTTGCCTAACACGCAAAAGGTCCCTGGTTCAAAACCAGGCAGAAACACAATGGCTTAATTTTCCGAGCTCATACTGGCGTGTCCCTGCTGTTGTAGGAGCAGCAGTGATTTCTATGCTCAGAAGGTCTGTTATACTTCCCCTGCTCCCACTTTTGTCTCCTCTCCCTCTCTGAATGCCTGTGAAGTGGCTTTTCCCCTCCCGCTCCCTCCTGGAATGCTTGTGGGATGAATGGGCTAGTTGAAGAGCAGAAGAGCTCCCAGGTAGACAAGGTGTCTGGGATGCTAATTAGGCAGCGCTCACACACCCAGAGCATGGACACTGCCCAAGGTGGAGTGTGACCAACCAGATGCAGCCAAGTCATCTCTAGTCACAGGCCATGAGGAGCAGGTCCTTAAAAGGGGAAGGGGCCATGTGCTCAGGAGAGCACTCACAAGCTTGTACCTCCAGTGAATGCCCTTTGCCCGGACTGCCTTACCTTGCAGAATCCTGACATCTCCAGTGCTGTGCCTGTCCTGGGAGCGTGAGTATGCAAGTGTGAGTGTGACACCCCCGCTGCCCCCCGCTTCTTCTTTTGAGCTTAGCTGTCAGTATAATAAACGTGCTGCTTTCTGCCAAACTCTGGTGGGTCATTAGCTTACTAGCTGGCCCAATTTTGGGTAACACCTGCGATAAACTCAACCCCTGCAAGATAGCGGGTGGTGAAATGAGCTGGGAAAAAGCCTTGGCATCAGCAGGGGAAAGCTAGAGGACCTTGGCCAGTCACCTTTTGAAGCCTTGTGGCTTGGTCTCCTCTGCCCTGGGAGGTTGGCATATGGCGGCCGGCTCTTCCTGCTGGCCTCCTCTGTGTGACTTGCCAAAGGAGGAAGTGAGGCGGGAATGGGGCAAAAGAGGAAAGTCGAGCTGAGGAAGGCAGGGCAGAAGCTAAGCACCTCAGTGCGGCTAAGTGGGGTTAGTAGAGCACCACCAGTCGTTCTGCAAAGCCTGGGGAGGTGCGGTTGGCTGCTGGGAGGTAGAATCCTGTGCCTGCCTCTTGGCTTCCCAGGGATGGCTACTTGCAGCCCAGGAGAAGAAGGATGGTTCTGGGTGAAAGGAAGACAAGCAAAGCTCTGGGAGGAAATTTGGGTGCGGGGTGCGGGCTCTGTGCTGGGGGAGGGGGTTGGAGTGCAGGAGGGGTGGCGCTTACCCTGGGCACTGCAGCTCCCCAAGTGACTGGTACACACAACCCTCCGGCAGCAGGTCCTAGGTGGGCCATGCCAGGGGGTCTCCGTGTGCCGCTGCCTGCAGGCGCTGCCCCCAGAGCTCCCATTGGCTGCAGTTCCTGGCCAATGGGTGCTGCGGAGTTGGTACTCGGGGCAGAGGCAGTGAATGGAGACACTCCCCCCACCGCAGGGGATGCTGGGACGTGCCAACCACTTCTGGGAGCGGCACGGAGGGACGGAGGCAGAGTGGGCAGGGAGCCACCTTAGTGCTGCTGGCACATCTCTGCACACCGATGGGGGGAGGGGAGCAGAGGGCCTCCATGTGCTGCCTGGGGTAGGGTCAATGCACAGAGCTGCCTCCCCTCCCGGGTCTATTACAGGAGTGGGTGGGTGGGGTCTTTTGGCCTGCAAGGTGCAGCAGGTCGGACTAGATGATCACATTGGTCCCTTCTGACCTTAAAGGCTTTGAATCTAAAAGGGAGAGGGAAGTAAAGATTTTTTTTTTAAAAAAATAAACCAAACATTGTAATACCAGATAACTCCAACAGCTCATTGTACAGTCCCACCCCTTTCTTCCTCCATTGTGTGTTGAATGACCTGCAGGACATTGATTCTCTCATTTCATTGATAAACTGATACAACCTGACTGAAATAAAACCAATTCCCAGTAGAGAAAATGTCACATCCCTGCATTGGCTGGGAATCGAACCCAGGTCAACTGCTTGGAAGGCAGCTATGCTCACCACTATACCACCAATACATCTTGCAAAAGTACTACTTATGCTTGCCTAATGAGGCTAGAGCAGCATTGAGGCACTTTTCTGCCTGTTAAAATGTACTGGATTCTCATCACTAAAAAAACACCTCCATCTTCACTTGGGTTTGAACCATCAGCCTTTCAATTAGCCAGCAAAGTTGTTAATCACAGGGTATGTCTACACTACGGCATTATTCCAATTTTACAGAAACTGCTTTTTGGAAACAGATTGTATAAAGTCAAGTGCACGCGGCCACACTAAGCACATTAATTAAGTGGTGTGCGTCCATGTACGAGGCTAGCGTCGATTTCCAGAGCGTTGCATTGTGGGTAGCTATCCCATAGCTATCCCATAGTTCCCGCAGTCTCCCCCGCCCATTGGAATTCCGGGTTGAGATCCCAATGCCTGATGGGGCAAAAACAGTGTCATGGGTGATTCTGGGTAAATGTCGTCACTCAATCCTCCCTCCGTGAAAGAAATGGCAGACAATCATTTCGCGCCCTTTTCCCTGGATTGACCGGGCAGACGCCATAGCATGGCAACCATGGAGCCCGTTCAGCCTTTTTTCACTGTCACCGTATGTCTACTGGATGGTGCTGACAGACGCGGTACTGCAGCGCTACACAGCAGCATCCCCTTGTCTTTTGCAAGTTAGCAAAGATAGTTACTAGCCATACCGTCCCATCTGCTGCTTTGCAAGTTGACAATGACAGTGACCAGTCATAATGTACTGTCTGCTGCTGTCATGGGTGCTCCTGGCCGGCCTCGGTGAAGTCGGCCGGGGACGCATGGACAAAAATGGGAATGACTCCCCCGGTCATTCCCTTCTTTACGTTTTGTCTAAAGGGAGAGTCAGTCCTGTCTAGACTATCAGGCAAGCCTACAAAAGAACCAGAGAGGCAAACAGCCGCTCCGGGTCACAGCCCCAGACATCCCGCAGAAATGATGGGCTGCATGCCATTCTAGGGGGTGCCCCTGCAACAACCACACCCATTGCTTCCCTCCTCCCCCACCCCTCCTGGGCTACCGTGGCAGTTATCCCCCCATTTGTGTGATGAAGTAATAAAGAATGCATGAATTTGAAACAACACTGACTTTATTGCCTCTGCAAGTAGAGCTCTAAGCGGGAGGGGCAGGCAGCCTCCAGCTGCCATGATATTCCAGGCAGGACTGAATCTCCATTAGACAAAGCTTAAAGATGGGAATGACCTGGGGAGTCATTCACATTTTTGCCCAGGTGCCCCTGGGCGACCTCACCAAGGCCAGCCAGGAGCACTCACGGGATGACGATGACTGATACCAGTCCTACTGTACCGTCTGCCATCTGGAAGGGAAGGGAAGGGGATGCTGCTGTGTAGCGCTGCAGCACCACAAGTGCCAGCAGCATCCAGTAGACATACGGTGACATTGAAAAAAGGCGAGCAATGATTTTTTTCCCTTTGCTTTCACGGGGGAGGGGGGGCAACGACATATACCCTGAACCACCCGTGACAATGTTTTTGACCCTTCAGGCTTTGGGAACTCAGCCAAGAATTCAAATGGTTTTTGGAGAGTGCGGGAACTGTGGGATAGCTACAGTCGTCAGTCGCCCCTCCCTCCGTGAGTGTCCATTTGATTCTTCGGCTTTCTGGTAAGCTTATCTCAGCTCCTTAAGTTTCAGCACTGTGTTGAGTCCCTGTTGTGGCCTCTGTCCATCATAGCCTGGGAGATTTTTTTCAAATGTTTTGGCATTTCGTCTTTTGGAACGGAGTTCTGATAGAACAGATTCATCTCCCCATACAAAGATCAGCTTCAGTATCTCCCCTACAGTCAATGCTGGAGCTCTTTTTTGATTCTGGGACTGCATGGTCACCTGTGTTGATCGGCGCTCCACGCTGGGCAAACAGGAAATGAAATTCAAAAGTTCATGGGGCTTTTTCTGTTTACCTGGCCAGTGCATCCGAGTTCAGATTGCTGTCCAGAGCGGTCACAATGGTGCACTGTGGGATAGCACCCGGAGGCCAATACCGTCGAATTGTGGCCACATTAACCCTAATCCGACATGGCAATGCCGATTTCAGCGCTACTCCCCTCGTTGGGGAGGAGTACAGATACCGGTATTAAGAGACCTTTATATCAATATAAAGGGCTTCGTTGTGTGGATGGGTGCAGGGTTAATGCGATTTAACGCTGCTAAATTCGATATAAACTCGTAGTGTTGACCAGGCCAGAGAGAGCAGCAGGTTTCCCATATTGTTTCCTGCTCTTGTTTTCTTGACTAGTTTCTCCTCTGCACCAACTTGCTGTGTTTCTTTGTGAGCCTGGCTAGCTCAGTGGGCAGAGCATCAAACTTTTAATCTGAGAGTCCAGGGTTCAAGTCCCTGGTCAGGTGATAAACTACTCCCCAAGATCTTATACTGTCTTGCTGGAGTCCTCTTTGATGTTACTTTTTCTCTTCAGGATTTTCCCTTTCCTCAGAAGGGCCTTTTTGTGTGTGGTTTGAAGGGGCAACTTCCTGACAGCCCCTCTGTCCTTGCAGCCTGGAGGAATAAAGGCCTCTGGGCATAGAGCATATTCCTCCCCTGCGCACACATACACACACACATACAAACAAACAGAATATCCCTAAGGAATTAGAATCACCTGCTGCCTTCCCCTGTCCTGCTGGATCCCCAAATGAAGATGCTCTTCAGCCTAAACCCATGTCCCCTCTTTTCCCAGTGCCCCTCAGACCCAACTCTCAGTCCCTCCTATGCTCACTGCTCCTCACTCCCAACCAGAGCCTGCTCCTCTTCACCCTTCTCCTCTGTCCCAACCCACAGGCTCCTTCTCCTCATGCTGCTCCTCAATCCCAATCCACGGCTCCCTCCTTCCCTCCAGCAGCAGGTGCTTCAGACCCCCTCAGGAAGATTTTCTTGCAAGGTTTTGCGTATGAGTCTGCATGTGGATTTTACAGTATGTTGGAAATAGGTTGGGTTGCTGGCCGAAATGATCACTTGTGGCTGGTGTTAGATTCCCAGTCTCCATGTTATAGGGGCAGGAGAAATAAAGGGTTGTTATCCTTGTTGTGTGAATCGAGGGCAGCACAACTGTGCTTGGCAGACCCAGATTGAGGGACTCACCCTCAATTCAATAGCACTTGCTAGGCAGGGGACAGGGGTTCCAAAGTCAAGTGGGCTGGGGTCTGGGTCCTAATGCTAAAATTTAGGTGTTAGACCAACTTTAGGACAGGGTGGCAGTGGAGGGATGAGTGAGTCCCTAGACAACACATTGAGTACGGTGCCTTCTTATTTTCCCCCTTTTCCACCCAGGATGGCAGGTGAACTCTACAGAGGCACCTCTGGGCTTGCACTGACTAAGGACAACAGCTCTGAGTGGGGTGCAGAGAGGGGATGGCTCATGTTAAAGGACTTTTGGTTGCTGGACTTACGAACCGTAGGGAGAAGGACACTGTCCAGCTTATCTGGGGGGTGGGTCTTTCCCTTGTGGTTTATGTGGTTTATGTTTATGTGTTGGGGCTGCTGACATGACTTCTACTAACCCTGGGCTTACATTGCATCTCGGCTCAGGCTCAATACCGGGCTCTGGGAGCCCGCAAGGTTGGGAGGGAGTTTAGCAAGCAAAAAAGGTAAAATGGCAGTGGAGTATTACCCTGGACTCGATGGCATTTCTCCATTGGTCTGTCTGCTTTGGGGCAGGGACAATAGCACGTCCTGCTGCATTCGTTATTTCAAAGGGCGGTTTAGGATTTTCATTCTCACACACGGTGCACAAAGCAGGACTCAACCCTCGGTGTAAACTAAATGAGCCGCCCACAGGTTCTGCCAGCCACAATGAGCCATTCCGTGTGAGAGCCCAGACCTGCCCCTGTCCCAGAGGAAGCGGGATCTGTGACAGGCTGGAACACTGACCTATCAGCTCTTAACTCCCAAACTTTCAGTAAGTCTGTTATCAGTGCCTGTGAGTATAATTTAAACAACTACACTGGGCTGGACCAAAAAGCTCTGTGTTTTGTCTTCCCACAGTAGCCAATACCAGGTTGCCCAAGAGTTAGTCAATAAGGCACCACTGGGAATTGAACCCATGATCTCCTGTTTACAAGACAGGTGCTTTAGCCAGCTAAGCCATGGTGCCTGCCTAGGGCAACAACACACAGTCTGCCCACACCTGACTCCCTGCCATCCCCACTGGGGCCTGACAAGCTTTGCTTGTGTTTGGATTCTGCAAAGCAGAGGAGCAGGTGAGGTTTTCCTTGCAAGCTCTCTCTGTGTGTGTGTGTGTGTGTGTGTGTGTGTGTGTGTGTGTGTGTGTGTGTGTGTGTGAGAGAGAGAGAGAGAGAATCTTTGGCCAGGTCTGCACTACAAGGTTACTTCAGCATCATTATATTGCTCAGATGTGTGAAAAACACACAACGCTCCCTCGGTCAGCAGTTTTTGGCTGGTGCACACACTGCAATACCACATCTGGCGACAAAATAAAACCACCTCGACGAGAGGCCTAGTGCTTTTTGCAGCAAACTTAAAGTGACAAATGTCAGTGTAAATGCTGCTGGTCATTATATCACCATAACTGGCCTCCACCAGTATCCCACCATGCCTGCCGTGAACTCACCTGCCCTGCATTCCTGCTACAGAGCCATGGGCCCCTCCCCTTTCATAGCTCCAGAAAGTTCTGACAGCTGAGCCACTATCTATACCGGGATTAGCTTGATAGAACTGCATTGCCAGCCTAAGTAATGTAATTACACCAACCTAATTTTGTAGTGTAGACCTGTCCAAAGAATCACACACACACCTTGGGAGCAAAACTTCATCTGCTCCTCTGCTTTATAGAATACAAACACGAACAACACTTCTCAGGGCCCAGTGGGGATTGGCAGAGAGTCAGGTGTGGGCCATCTTTATCCCAGGAGAGATGGACTCTAAGGGTACGTCTCCATTGCAATGTAAGCCCAGGTGTGGCACGCTGTGCTCAGAGCAGCACCTGGAAGCCCCATATTCACCACTCTCATATAATGATGATATGCTTTGTTCAAAGTCTGCCTTGTGACGTATCATTTCAAAAGTCTTGATCTGTTGAACATTAATATCGTGTTGGATTGTGTGTGCTCGCATTGGTTGGGAAGTTATGAAGTTTTGCTCTGTGTGTGTTACTGAGATATGTTATGAGGTTGAGAAATACCCCCCACCAGCCTTTCAGGTGTGACAAGGGAGGAGCCAGACTCGCTGCTGGCCCATTGAAGGGATCCACACTCCCAAGGACTAGCCCAGGAACCGTGTACAATGCAGACTTCTCCGAGATAGCACAGAGACAATGGACACTGCTTGAGTCACATGGTAACAAAGGAGCTTCCTATCAAGTTGGAAGAAACTATGAAAGAGGGGAAGAGACATCATGACTTGGCCTCTCTCCCCCACAACTCAGCAGGTGGAAACACACCTGGAGGACAAAGACTGAACTGATTCAGAAATCAGAAGAGAATAATAACAATAATACTTGCAAACCAAAGTCCCCAAACAGACTAGTATTAGTTTTTCAGCAGAAAATTTTCAGTTTGGGGAATTTTGTTTTCTCAGTCAGACCTTGCCAAGGGAAGCAGGGAGAAAATGTTGGAGTTGCCTCCTTCAGAACAGCTTGGCCTAGACACTAGCTCTGGTTCACTGCTCTGGCCTTGCTCGGGTTGAGGGTATTTTAATAATTTGGGCAGGTCCCAGGGTGTTTGAGGGAGAAGATGAGGATGTTCCCTTTTGAGATAAAAACTAAGAAATACAGCACTAGAGAATTTCTTTTTTAAAGAAATCTGGGATTTAGACATTTTATTTAAAGCAAGGGAGTTCTGAGTTTCTGAGAAGGTTTTTGTTTGCAAGAAGCAACATTGTTTGATCTGTCATTGAACCAAAGGGGGAGATGGTTGTCTACAAAGGAGGGGTGAAAACTAAATGCATCTGATGAGAACAGGATTTGAACCCATACGCATAGAGCACAATGGAGTAGCAGTCCATCATCTTAACCACTCAGCCACTTCATCTGAGCTGTTAGAAAATGGACAGGAGGAGAAATCTAAGGGCAGCAGAACTAGGGACAATAAGGAGTTTTTAAATACTAAGCGGAAGCAGGGGCTGAATTAGCTCCCCCCTCACATCTAGTGAGGAGCTGGGGGAAAGACTTCAGGAACAGACCGTGTTTGCACAGACACACCTAGGGTACGTCTACACTACGGGACTATTCCGAATTTGCATAAACCGGTTTTGTAAAACAGATTTTATAAAATCGAGTGCGCGTGGCCACACTAAGCACATTAATTCGGTGGTGTGTGTCTGCGGTCCGAGGCTAGCGTCTATTTCTGGAGTGTTGCACTGTGGGTAGCTATTCCCTAGCTATCCCATAGTTCCCGCAGCCTCCCCCACCCCTTGCAATTTCCGGGTTGAGATCCCAGTGCCTGATGGGGCAAAAATCATTGTCGCGGGTGGTTCTGGGTAAATGTCGTCAGTCACTCCTTCCTCCGGGAAAGCAACGGCAGACAAGCATTTCGCGGCTTTTTTCCCTGGATTGCCCTGGCAGATGCCATTGCATGGCAAACATGGAGCCTGTTTTGCCTTTTGTGACTGTCACCGTATGTATGCTAGATGCCGCTGACAGAGGCGATTCAGCAGCGCTACACAGCAGCATGCTTTTGCATGACAGAAGAGATGATTATCAACCATACTGTACCATCTACCAATCCATAAATTGGTAAAAAGATGATCATGGTTACCAGTCCTTTTGCACTGCGCCATCTGTTGCTGTCATAAGTGCCCCTGGCTGCTCTTAGCCAGGGGCGCAAAAGCCAAAATTGGGAATGACTCCCTGAGTCAATCCCTCCTTTATGGTATCAAAAAACAGAATCAGTCTTCCTTAGAATATGGGCAAGTGTACTAGAGAACCACTGTATCATAGAAGCAGAGAGCACAGCTGCTCTGTGTCAGATCCTGCAGGAATGATGAGCCCTTTATTAAAACGATCAGCTGAGCGGGTGCCCTCCTCGGTTCATACCAGAGGAGTGACACCCCGAGACAGAGCAGTGAGTACATATATATACCATTTTTGACGTCATATCAGACCATAGTGATACAGCATATTTTCAGGATTTTGCAGACGTGGGGTACTTAGGTCTATTTACTTGTACTCTAAACATTCCACGTTTGTCCCCTTGACCATGGTACTGTTCAATATTTATTATTGGTTATGCAAGCAGTTCATGGATCATGTAGCAATAGCATCAGTTCTTAGAACCACCAAGCACATTCCCAAAAACAGACAACTAAGCACAAATCATGTTATCTATCAATCCCCCCCTTTTTATGAAAGCATTTTAAGAGCTTTCATATCCCCAATCCTCAGCTTTTGTTGGTTGGAGTAACACCATGACTTGTTGATTTATAGTTTGGTTAATTAATCGTCGGATTATTGTCACCAAACAAGGGGCAAGGCAGGCTAAGGCTAATAAAGCTAGGATAATACATATAACAAAAAGGAAGCTTTGGCGTATCCATTCCTTTTGTGGCAACCATGAAGTAAGCCAATCTGTATCCCATCCTTTCCAGGTTTGTACTGGGACGTGAGTTAGCTTTCTCATTGCTTTTGTTAAGCGTTTAACTGCCTTTCCATTATCATCTATTTGTAAGCAACAATTTGATTCATTTAATTTTGCACATAATCCTCCTTCTTCTGCTAGCAGATAATCAAGAGCTATATGATGCTGATAAATTGCAGTTCTCATTTGAGTAGCCTGATCAGCTAAAAGATCAAGTGCTGTAGCTGTTTGGTTTGTTACTATTTCCAAAACAGCTTGCAATCTGATTATTCGATTCAGGTTATAAATTGGTTCCCTAGCTCCTGTTACGAGCTCATCGGGGTTCCACGTGGCTGGTCCATAATGTTCTATGATTCTTTCAGGTGGCCACTCCTGTGTACCCCATTTTTGGGAACTTCCGGCTGTTAAAGTGGAATCAATAGATCGTTGTTCCCTAATAAGATCATCATATACTTTGACTCCTAGGGTTTTTCCCTGTAGGAGAGGTAGTAGGAAGAATAGAGGCCTAATATATCCTACATAACATACCCCGGACCAATTGGGTGGTAGTCGACGGTAAGCGTATTGACCACAAATCCAATAGTGGCCTTTTAGGGCCCATGTTCCATTAGCAAAGGGTCCATCCCAGGGGTCGGGAGTAGTTGTATCAGGGGACAGGGACCAATTATTAGTTTTATACTTGGGCATGTCAAAATACAAATGATCGCCAGATCCTAATGGTCCTCCCCCCATAACTGATTCGCCTTTAGAATTACAATGCTCACATTTCCAGGCTCCTGCTCCCATTTTCCATACACAATTGCAACCCCCTCCTTTAGGCTGAGTAGTGCTTGACCAAAATTGCCTAAAGTGGGTTGTTCGGGTCCCATTATAGTGTTGCCACGCCCAGCGATAGATTCGTATCACGTGATCCTTGGCTGTGGTATTATCTCGCTGGCAACGTAAAAAGAGATAATCATCAAAAAATTTATCCTGTTGTATTGCGTTGCAATTGCTGCTACCGGCAAAATCATTACTATCATACAGTTGATAGGAGCAGGCTATCCAGCTGCCATTAGTCAGCTGTACATTGGTTTGATTCCATCGCCCCTGATATTTAGAGCAATTGTATGGTAAACAATTAGGATCCCAACAATCAAATCCGGGGGATAAGGTCCATTCACATTGACTTTCCCCTACATATACTCCTTTTGACTTTGTTCTATTAAGGCATAGTATACCCATCCCAGAGGAATAGAGTCGCCATGGGCTACTATCCTGGGCCCATACTTCTGTTCCGTTACGGACCATACTTAAATTACTGACCCACCATTTGGGCTGTACTGGTTGGGCTACCCATGGCCATTCATTTAAGTCTCCTGGTCCTCCACATACCCAACAATTACTGAGATTAAAGGACTTTGCTATTGTTTCTCCTAGTTCCAGGAAGGTATTTTCCCATCCATTACAATGAAGAAGGTATATACTTAAAATTAATAGTGTTATTCGCATTATGATTTCTTAAACAAACCCTTAAGTCCGTCCAGGGGCTCGTAAGTCCAGTCCGAAGCTTCTCCTGTGCTCCCTCGGGCTTCCGGTGCCGAGGTAGGCAGAGGGTTGATCCAGTTGCCTGAGGCTTCGCCTGTGCCTCCCTGGGCCTCCGGTGCCGGGGTGGACAGAGGGCTGTAGTCCTCTTCTGGTGGTTTGGCTCTTTCGTCAGGAATGAGAAACCGTTTTATTCTTGTGTGATGAGTCCACTTGTCGTTCCCAAGGAGCTTTACTGCGGCGTGGCTGATGAGGGAGACGGTGTGTGGACCTTCCCACCGTGGTGTAAGGGGGTCACGTTTCCACTTCTTGACGAGGATCTGGTCACCAATTTGAAATGGATGGACAGGCCGGTCGAGGGGCAGGGATTGGAAAGATGCTGCGTATTGATGTAGCTGGGATAAAACAGTCTGTAGGAAAGAAACTTGTTTCCATAAGGTATCTTTTCCCACTTCCCAGGTCACATCTTCCCGGAATTCTGCAATAGGAATTCGGGGAGGAAATCCGAATACCAGTTCAAAGGGTGACAATTTTAATCCTCGCCTTGGAGCCCTTCGCAGGTGAGTTAGTGCTAGGGGCAAAGCATCAAGCCATTTCAATCCTGATTCCATGCATATTTTAGTAAGAGTTTCCTTTAATGTTCTGTTCATTCTTTCCACTTGGCCTGAACTTTGGGGGCGCCAAGCTGTATGAAAGTTCCACTGAATGCCTAAGGCTTGAGATACTTCTTGTGTCACCTTTGAAATAAAGTGACTACCCTGATCAGAATTAATAACCTCTGGTACGTGGTATCGGGGGATTATTTCTTGTATCAAGGCCTAAGCAACAGCTCGGGCTTGACAATGTCTGGTGGGGAAACACTCCACCCACCCAGTCAGTTGGTCAACAAAGACAAGTAAATACTTGTAGCCCCTGCATGGGGGTACTTCGGCAAAATCAACCTGCCATCTCTGAAACGGATATGTGGCCCAGGGTTGACCTCCCATTGGGGCTGGAGGTTCTCGGCCCTTTTGATTTGTTTGTTGGCAAATTGGGCAAGTGTTAACAATCCGTTGGGCCTCCATATGCATCCTTAATCCTTTAAGGGTTCGGATAGCTAAGTCGACCATAGCTGCTGATCCCATATGCCCTTCCTTATGTAACAGTTGAAGGGTTTCCTTCAAAATTGGCTGAGGCACAAAGAGTTCCCCTCCTGGCAATTTCCACCATCCCGAGGGGAGCAAACGGGCCCCTATGCTTTGGGCATACTTTGTTTCTTCAGTAGTATACTGTGGAGTTGGGACTTTACATTCAGTATCTTTTACTATTAAAAGCCACGCAACTCCATCTTGTGCTGCCTCTCGTGCAGCCTTATCAGCTAATTGATTGTATTTTCGCTGCTCTCCCTGAGGAGTTTTGCCGTGAGCACGCACGTGGATTACAGCGACTTGTAGCGGAAGCATTAGAGCCTCTAGTAGGGATTTAATAAGGCCTCCATGTGCTATCTTTTGGCCCGAGGCTGTAATGAATCCTCTTTCTTTCCATAGGATACCGTGAGCGTGCACCACCATATACGCATAACGGCTGTCTGTATATAAATTAAGGATCTTTCCTGTACCCATTCGGAGGGCCTCAATGAGAGCCACCAATTCTGCTGCTTGGGCTGACCAATGTGGATTTAACTTAAATTTATAGATCTTGTCATTCTTAATTACCACTGCTGCCCCAGTATATCGTTTGCCATTAATTACGTAGCTAGAGCCATCTACGTATCCCTCGATGTCAGGGTTAGGCCACGGTACGTCAGAGAGGTCTGAGCGTGGTTTAGTCTCTTGCTGCAGAACCTCAATACAATCGTGTATGGGTCCGGGCTTACGGGGGTCCCCAGGATCAGGCAACAAGGTGGCTGGATTAAGGGAACTGATGGGTCGAAAGGTCAAGTTAGGAGCTAACAGGAGTCCGACTTCATATCGTGAGTGTCGACTCGGATTTAAATGCCTAGCTCCGGCCCCTGTTCCTAATATTTGGGGTACTCCATGTGGGACTATGACTTCAGTATCTCCACCCAGGGTCAATTTTTCAGCTTCCTGAACAAGAAGGGCGGTAGCTGCTACGGCATGCAAGCAAGCAGGCCAGCCCCTGGCAACAGGGTCCAAAACCTTTGAATAATAACCAATAGGTCGCCAGGTTGGTCCTGATCGCTGGCACAGGAATCCAGCCGCTACCCCCTTTCGCTCATGGACATATAGGGTAAATGGTTTTCGTGGGTCCGGGAGAGCCAAGACAGGGGGTTGAATTAGTGCAGTTTTAAGCTCTTGAAACGCTTTCTCCATTTCCCTAGTCCACGTCCAGCGTAGCAACCCGTCCTTAGTCAATGATTCATACAGGGGTTTAGCCTTCCCTCCATAGTCAGGGATCCAGAGCCGACAAAATCCGGTTAGGCCTAAGAAGGCCCTCAATTCACACGGATTTTGTGGTTGGGGACTTTCCAGTATAGCTTGGATTCGTTCTTTACCCAAGCTGCGACTGCCCTTTGTTATTTGATACCCAAGGAAAGTAACTTGCTGTTTTACTAGTTGGATTTTGCTTTTTGAGACTTTGTACCCCTGTTTGCCAAGATAATTCAGGAGTTCTACAGTTTGCTTTTTACATGCTGTTTTTGTTTCAGTGCTTAACAGCAAATCATCACAGTACTGAACTATGGAACATGTGGGATGTTTGACTAGGAATGGGGCCAGGTCTCTTTTTAGCTGGCTGCCAAAAATCTCGGGAGCACAGGTCAGTCCCTGTGGAAGAACAGTCCACAGATACTGAGCTTTATAATGTGTATCCGGATCTTCCCATTCAAAAGCGAACAGCTTCTGGGATTCAGTATCGAGAGGTATTGAAAAGAAAGCATCTTTCAGGTCTATTACCGAAAACCAGGTATGTTCTTTGGGAATCTGACTGAGGATTGTGTGGGGATTCGGGACAACTGGATAGGGGGCCTCTACAAGTTTATTAACTTCTCGCAAATCCTGTACTAAACGGTACTGTCCATCAGGCTTGGGAATCCCCATTATTGGAGTATTATATGGGGAGGTACCTTCCTTTAACCACCCACACCGTATGAACTTTAGAATGAGCGGTTTTAGTCCAATTCGTGTGGTTAGTTTCAGGGGGTATTGTCAGACACGAACTGGCCTGCTGCCCTCTTTTAATTGGATCTGTATCGGGGAAGCATTACAAGCTTGTGCCACGCCTCCTGTCTCTGCCCAGACCTCAGGATTAACCCTTGATATCAAATCCCCTTCAGTCTCCTGGTTGTCTGTGTATAGGAGTTTATCACCCATTAGAGCCATTATATAGTTAGAAGTCTGCTGTTTAGGCAGGCATACTTCTATGGTCCCATTATTGAACGAGATCTCCGCTTGCAGTTTAGTAAGGATATCTCGTCCTAACAAGGCAATGGGGCAGGAGGGGTGACAAACAAACTGGTGTACGATATGATGGTCACCCACTTTTACTAGAAGGGGAAGGGTTTTTGCTACTACTACATTTCATCCTTCAAGTCCTTGAACAATAGTATGCCCCGAGGGTCTGCCTGGCGGCGCTGACTTAAGGGGAAGTACACTCAGGGCAGCCCCAGTGTCAATCAGGGCTTCAATTTGGCGGCCCCCTACCCTAATTTCTACCGTGGGATCCAGTCTAGCAGGTTGTGCTGCTAAGAGGGGCTGCTGGGTCCCTCGGCCTCTTCATTGGGGAGATTCGCTTCCGAGCCTCCTGCATTGTAAAGGATTGGGGGTGGGATTGTTTCAGTCCTGCGTCCCTGTCGTATCATGTGCCTGTTAGGACACTCATTTTTCCAATGTCCCTCCTGTCTGCACAGAGCACACTGATTTCGTCCTAAGCGGGGACGTCGGGGCTTTCCTTTTTCCCCTATGAAAGCATACTCATTTCTCCTAGTCTGTTTCTCATCTTTGTCCTGTCCTTGCCTCAAAGCCATAATGAGAGCTTTTTTCCTTTCTTCCTCGTCCCGTCTATCATACACTTTTAAAGCAATCTCTAATAGTTCCTCTATATTCTTTCCCGATGCACCTTCCACCTTTTGTAATTTCTTTCTAATATCTTCATAAGATTGACCAATAAAGAGGGGAGTTAGCACTGCTTTCCCATTCTGATCCCCTGGGTCTAAATCCGTGTACCTCCTACAGGTATCGCATAAGCGCTCATAAAAGGCTGCTGGATTTTCTTTCCGTTCTTGCCTTATATTATACAATTTGGCCCAATTAGGGGTTTTCCGAATACACTTTTTCATACCCTGTACTATAGCGGCGGCATATCTCTGATGGGCTGGCAACCCCGTCTCATTTGGTAGCCATTTAGGCTCTTTCTCGGGCATTATGTCTCCTACAGAAGCCTGACCATAGGTTGTTTCTACCCACTCACGGGCCTTTGCTAAGACCATACGCCTTTCGTCCGGTGTTAGCAAAACATTTAATACTACTTGCATGTCCCCCCACGTTGGATTATGTGCTGTTATAAGCATTTCAAAAATTGCTGTCAAGGGGGCTGGGTCCTCTGAAAATGGGGGATTTTGTAGTTTCCAATTATATAAATCGCTTGTGGCAAAGGGGACATATACCATGGCAGGCTTTTCCTCGCGCCCTATCTGTACGCGAAGAGGCAGTGCCTTATGCACTGTAGTTTCATCTGTATTGCTCCTGGTGTTTTTATATACACCGTTCTCATCCTCCTCATCCTCATGTTCCTCACCCTCCTGCAAGAATGTCTGTGGGATCCCTATGTCGGTGGGGCTTGTCTCTTTTACTACAGTGGGAGGGTGTTTAGGGCCCGTACCTGCCATTATTTGTTTATCCAAGGCTTGCAAACTGGGATATACTGGGGGCGGGAGGACATAATCTGGAGCCGAAGGAATTACAGGGGGTGGACAGGGCTTTAAGGGCGGGCATGGCTTTTTCATAGGTATACGGGGTTGTCTTTTCATCGGGATCCGAGCCATTAATATTTGCAAAGTTTTTTGTTTACATTTTTGTAGCCAAGGCGGGGAATCGGACACCAGATCCTGCCAAACATTAATATACGGGTACTGATCCCAATGCCCGTCTCGGGTTACGATATTGTGTACAGCTTGTATTACTTCTGGTTTCAATGTACCCCCGTCTGGCCAATCTACTCCAAAGGTTGTCCATTCTATTGTACAAAACTTTATGAGATTGTTTTTACTTAACGGGACACCAAAATCTGATTGGCGTTTAAATGCTTGCCAATTATTTAGCATACAACCAAGGGGTGTCCCTGCATAATAACTCTGAGTGGATCCCATCTTATTATATGGTTGTAATCATAAACTATACACACATGCACAAGACACACTTAAAAGGAAGAGACCTTCAGACAGTCGGCTGACCCCCCTTGCAATCAAGATATCCTGGTCATTGAGTTTCCTCTAGCAGGAGTCTTGGGGCGGCTGAGGTCAGCCTAAGTCTTAACAGTCCCTATAAGACTTAACTCTCTAACATACACTCATTCTCTGGTACAAAGTAAAAAGGAAGAACATTAACATACTGAACAAAAGTACGAAGCCTAAGACATGAATAACCCACAAGCTAGTTGAATCCCACTGTGCATGCATACTAACACATAACATTAAAACATATACCTTCCTGTATACAGGCAGCCTCTTAAGTTCCCCTTAGTTCTCCCACACTTCGGGGGCGTCATTCTCAAACCTAGAGGTAAACGCACTTACCGCCCGGAGTGGCCACGTCCGGCTCTGGAGACTTGGAACAGGGCAAATTTAAGATCTCTGTGTCCTTGTGAACCCTCTCTAGAGAGGCCACCGCCGCCCCGGCCGGCCGAGGTGGTCCGAGAGCACGAGCCGCACAATCAGCTCGAGGTGGCCACTTCTCTCGGTACCAGCTCACTAGCCCCCGGTGCGATAGCGCCCCCTACAGGGAGGGTCCCGGCGGAGTCGCCAGAATTGTTAGCCAAAAGGGCTCGTTCTCCCCGGAGCTAGTCAATTACCCCAAGGAGGCACAGAGACCAAGATGGAGTATAAACAGATAGCAGCCCTTTATTAAAACGATCAGCTGAGCGGGTGCCCTCCTCGGTTCATACCAGAGGAGTGACACCCCGAGACAGAGCAGTGAGTACATATATATACCATTTTTGACGTCATAGAATCATAGAATCATAGAATCTCAGGGTTGGAAGGGACCTCAGGAGGTATCTAGTCCAACCCCCTGCTCAAAGCAGGACCAAACCCAACTAAATCATCCCAGCCAGGGCTTTGTCAAGCCTGACCTTAAAAACCTCTAAGGAAGGAGATTCCACTACCTCCCTAGGTAACCCATTCCAGTTCTTCACCACCCTACTAGTGAAAAAGTTTTTCCTAATATCCAACCTAAACCTCCCCCTCTGCAACTTGAGACCATTACTCCTTGTTCTGTCATCTTCTACCACTGAGAACAGTCTAGATCCATCCTCTTTGGAACCCCCTTTCAGGTAGTTGAAAGCAGCTATCAAATCCCCCCTCATTCTTCTCTTCTGCAGACTAAACAATCCCAGTTCCCTCAGCCTCTCCTCATAAGTCATGTGCTCCAGCCCCCTAATCATTTTTGTTGCCCTCCGCTGGACTCTCTCCAATTTATCCACATCCTTCTTGTAGTGTGGGGCCCAAAACTGGACACAGTACTCCAAATGAGGCCTCACCAGTGCTGAATAGAGGGGGATGATCACATCCCTTGATCTGCTGGAAATGCCCCTACTTATACAACCCAAAATGCCATTAGCCTTCTTGGCAACAAGGGCACACTGTTGACTCATATTCAGCTTTTCGTCCACCGTAACCCCTAGGTCCTTTTCTGCAGAACTGCTACCCAGCCATTCGGTCCCTAGTCTGTAGCAGTGCATGGGATTCTTCCGTCCTAAGTGCAGGACTCTGCACTTGTCCTTGTTGAACCTCATCATATTTCTTTTGGCCCAATCCTCTAATTTGTCTAGGTCCCTCTGTATCCTATCCCTACCCTCCAGCATATCAACCACTCCTCCCAGTTTAGTGTCATCTGCAAACTTGCTAAGGGTGCAGTCCACACCATCCTCCAGATCGTTAATGAAGATATTGAACAAAACCGGCCCCAGCACCGACCCTTGGGGCACTCCACTTGATACCGGCTGCCATCTAGACATGGAACCATTGATCACTACCCGTTGAGCCCGACCATCTAGCCAGTTTTCTATCCACCTTACCGTCCATTCATCCAGCCCATACTTCTTTAATTTGCTGGCAAGAATACTGTGGGAGACTGTATCAAAAGCTTTGCTAAAATCCAGAAATAGTACATCCACTGCTTTCCCCTCATCCACAGAGCCGGTTATCTCGTCATAGAAGGCAATTAGGTTAGTCAGGCATGACTTGCCCTTGGTGAATCCATGCTGACTGTTCCTGATCACTTTCCCCTCCTTTAAGTGGTTCAGGATTGATTCCTTGAGGACCTGTTCCATGATTTTTCCAGGGACTGAGGTGAGACTGACTGGCCTGTAGTTCCCTGGATCTTCCTTCTTCCCTTTTTTAAAGATGGGCACTACATTAGCTTTTTTCCAGTCATCCGGGACCTCCCCCGATCGCCATGATTTTTCAAAGATAATGGCCAATGGCTCTGCAATCTCATCGGCCAACTCCTTTAGCACCCTCGGATGCAGCGCATCCGGCCCCATGGACTTGTGCTCGTCCAGCTTTCCTAAATAGCCCCGAACTACTTCTTTCTCCACAGAGAGCTGGTCACCTCCTCCCCATACCGTGCTGCAGAGTGCAGCTGTCTGGGAGCTGACCTTGTCTGTGAGGACAGAGGCAAAAAAAGCATTGAGTACACTAGCTTTCTCCACATCCTCTGTCACTAGGTTCCCTCCCTCATTCAGCAAGGGGCCCACACTTTCCTTGACTTTCTTCCTGTTGCTAACATACCTAAAGAAACCCTTCTTGTTACTCCTAACATCTCCGGCTAGCTGCAACTCCAAGTGTGATTTGGCCTTCCTGATTTCACACCTGCATGCCTGAACAATACTTTTATACTCCTCCCTGGTTATTTGTCCAATCTTCCACTTCTTGTAAGCTGTTCTTTTGTGTTTAAGACGAGCAAGGATTTCACTGTTAAGCCAAGCTGGTCGCCTGCCATATTTACTTCTCTTCCTACACATCGGGATGGTTTGTTCCTGCAACCTCAATAAGGTTTCTTTGAAATACAGCCAGCTTTCCTCGACTCCTTTCCCCGTCATGTTATTCTCCCAGGGGACCTTGCCCATCAGTTCCCTGAGGGAGTCGAAGTCTGCTTTTCTGAAGTCCAGGGTCTCTGTTCTACTGCTTTCCCTTTTTCCTTGTGTCAGGATCCTGAACTCGACCATCTCATGGTCACTGCCCCCCAGGTTCCCATCCACTATTGCTTCCTCTACTATTTCTTCCCTGTTTGTGAGCAGCAGGTCAAGAAGAGCTTTTCCCCTAGTTGGTTCCTCCAGCACTTGCACCAGGAAATTGTCCCCTACACTTTCCAGAAACTTCCTGGATTGTCTGTGCACCGCTGTATTGCTCTCCCAGCAGATATCGGGGTGATTAAAGTCACCCATGAGAACCAGGGCCTGTGATCTAGCAACTTCTGTTAGTTGCTGGAAGAAAGCCTCGTCCACCTCATCCCCCTGGTCTGGTGGTCTGTAGCAGACTCCCACCACGACATTACCCTTGTTGTTCATACTTCTAAATTTAATCCAGAGACACTCAGGTTTTTCTGCAGTTTCATACTGGAGCTCTGAGCAGTCATACTGCTCTCTTACGTACAACGCAACTCCCCCACCTTTTCTGCCCTGCCTGTCCTTCCTGAACAGTTTATATCCATCCATGACAGTACTCCAATCATGTGAGTTATCCCACCAGGTCTCTGTTATTCCAATTACATCATAATTCCCTGACTGTGCCAGGACTTCTAGTTCTCCCTGCTTGTTCCCCAGGCTTCTTGCATTAGTGTATAGGCATTTAAGATAACCCGCTGATTGTCCCGCTTTCTTGGTCTGAGACAGGAGTCCTCCCCTCTTGTAATCTCCTGCTTGTGCTTCCTCCCGGTATCCCACATCCCCACTTACCTCGGGGCTTTGGTCTCCTTCCCCCGGTGAACCTAGTTTAAAGCCCTCCTCACTAGGTTAGCCAGCCTGCTTGCAAAGATGCTCTTCCCTCTCTTCGTGAGGTGGAGCCCGTCTCTGCCTAGCAATCCTTCTTCTTGGAAGACCATCCCATTGTCAAAGAATCCAAACCCTTCTCTCCGACACCATCTGCGTAGCCATTCGTTGATTTCCACGATTCGACGGTCTCTACCCTGGCCTTTTCCTGCCACAGGGAGGATAGATGAGAACACCACTTGCGCCTCAAACTCCTTTATCCTTCTTCCCAGAGCCACGTAGTCTGCAGTGATACGCTCAAGGTCATTCTTGGCAGTATCATTTGTGCCCACGTGGAGAAGCAGGAAGGGGTAGCGATCCGAGGGCTTGATGAGTCTCGGCAGTCTCTCCGTCACATCCTGAATCCTAGCCCCTGGCAAGCAGCACACCTCTCGGTTTTCCCGGTCAGGGCGGCAGATAGATGACTCAGTCCCCCTGAGGAGAGAGTCCCCGACCACCACCACCCTCCTCCTCCTCTTGGGAGTGGTGGTCGTGGAACCCCCATCCCTAGGACGGTGCATCTCATGCCTTCCAATCAGTGGAGTCTCCTTCTGCTCTGTTCCCTCAGGTGCATCATCCACTCCACTCTCTGCACTAATACCTGTGGAGAGAACATGAAAACGGTTGCTCACCTGTATCTGTGTTTCTGGTACATGGATGTTTCTGGTACTCTTTCCCCTTCTGGAAGTCACATGCCGCCACTTATCCTCGCTGGCCTTCTGTCCCCGCTGCGTAGCCTGCTCTGAATCTTCAGAACGTTGTGCCCGCTGCAGCTGATCCTGACGTCTATCCAGGAAATCCTCATTTTCTTTTATGGAATGCAGGGTTGTTATTCGTTTCTCCAGACCTTGAATCTTCTCTTCCAAGATGGAGATCAGCTTGCACTTGGTACAGACAAAGTCACTCCTATCCTGTGGAAGGAAGACGAACATGGCGCATCCTGTGCAGGTCACAACGGCGGATTGCTCAGCATCCATGGTCTCTTCCTTTTAAGAGCTCTCTCCAGGCGCACTCCCAGGCAAACTCCTTCTGTTTGCCTCTCTGCTGTTCGCTGCTCAGCTGGTTCGCAGCTGACTGCCTTTTTATAACAGTCAGGCCCAGCTGGAACAAAGCACTCCCAGATCAAACTGGTCAAACAAGCAATCAAACAATCAAGCACACAGTCAAACTGCCAAACTGCCCCCCCAACAGACACTCAGATACTCACCAGCGCAGTCCCCCTACTGCAGCACTTAGCGTACCTCTGCTCAGAGGTCATATCAGACCATGGTGATACAGCATATTTTCAGGATTTTGCAGACGTGGGGTACATAGGTCTATTTACTTGTACTCTAAACATTCCACGTTTGTCCCCTTGACCATGGTGCTGTTCAATATTTATTATTGGTTATGCAAGCAGGTCATGGATCATGTAGCAATAACATCAGTTCTTAGAACCACCAAGCACATTCCCAAAAACAGACAACTAAGCACAAATCATGTTATCTATCACCTTCCGGCTTCAGCGCTCCTCGGACCTGCCCCGCCCCGGCCGCCGGCTGCACCCGCGCCCCCCCGCTTCGAGCCCCCCAGCAGCGCCGGGGCGGGAGTCCCACTGGTGCCGCCCGCGGGGACTGAGCCACGCAACCCCCCCGCGGCTCCCCGGGGCTGGGGCCGCCCCTGGCCGCAAGCGGGATTCGAATCCCAACGGCCGCAGCGCGCGCCCGGGGCGGGGCGGGGAGCGGTGAAGCCTCGGGGCGAGGGAAGCGGGGCATTACCCCTCGCGCCGAGTCTCTGTCCCGCGCTCTCTCCGCCAATCAGGGAGCGGGGAGGGGTGCGGCGAAGTGACGGGATAGGGCCCCTCCTCCACTAGAGGCTGCCTGTGAGAGGGAGAACTACACTACCCAGCGTGCACTGGGAGGGGGCGCGTTGTCTGAGCAACCAGGCCGTCCCTTCCGCTCTGAGAAGAGCCAGGAACTACAACTCCCAGCCTGCCCCGGGCGCCCCGTCCTCTCGAGCCCAGGGAAGGGCGGGTCCCTGGGTCAACCTGACACCTCTCCCCCCCCACCCCCGTGCAGTGTATTGACCTGCCCCGCGTAGGAACGTGCCGCGCTGCTTCGCCCCCTGCACAAAGCAGCTGAGTGGGGCGGGGGGAGGGGCGAGGAGCGGGGCCGCCGAAGCTCCCGCCCCCCAAACCTGGCGGGAGGGGGGGCAGGTCTGTGCAGGGCAGGTGAGTGCCGGGTCTGTCTCCGTCCGGTGACTTTACACCTGTGTCTGCACCGCGGGGATGGTCCCAGCGCCCCTTGTTTGCTGGGGCTTTAACCCCCCCCCCGGGGGTGAGCTGGTTTCTGTGCGTGTCTGAGGAGCCTTGTACCCGGCTACTGGTCAGCGCCCCTCACTCCCGCTGTCCCTCCCCAGCCATCCCCCCCTTCCTCCTCCCTCGGGTGAGCCCGGCTTTGAACACCCCCTGCAGTAACAGTGTCACCCACAGACAAAGCTGCCACTGAACTGAATTAACCCTCCTCATCCCCGAGCCCCCCCTCGCTCCGCCTGTTCCCCCAAAGCCCTGCCCCTGCCCCTGAGGTCCTGCCCTCACGCTGCCCCTGCCCCCGAGGTCCCTGTCTCACATCACCTGTCCCTTCCTCCAATGCCCCACCCTCACTCTGCCCCTTCCCCCGAATCCCCACTCCCGCACTGCCCCTCCCCAATACACCCCTCCTCTGCCCTCACATTGCCCCTTCCCCCAAGCGCCCGCCCCTGCACCACCCAGTGACCCAGGAGCAGGCCAGACCCGGGACGGGGGAGGCATAAACATGCGTTGCTCTGCCACAGACTTCCGAGTGTCCTTGGGCACGTCACTCAGCCTCTCTGGGCCTCAGTTCTCCCGTGCGGGAAATGGGGCTGGTGGTGCTTCCCGCCTTCGCACGAGCCTGGGAGGAGAACTACCCTACAAATTAGGAAGATGCTGGGATCCTGGAGTCATGGGGGAGGGTTCAGGGGGAGCATATTAGCACCATCATTTGGTATATGGAGTCTGTTTGGAAACAAAATATTTCCCTGAAGTCATTCCAAACCCTGTATTCAGCCATAACCTTGGGAAATACGTAATGGAGCAGTGTGGTTTTTCCCTGTGTAGCCAGCAACAACCTGGCACCACCCCCAGCTCTGCCCCCTTTCTGCCACTGCGACCCCATCTCACCTCCTGACCCTGGCTGGGCACCCCGCAGCCCCTCGTAGCAGGGGGCTGTGTAGGGGGGTCTCCTTGCAGCCCTCAGTGGGTGTCTGGTGGGTGCTGTCACCTCTGCCAGAGAGCCCCAAGAAACTCACTAGCTTCCTCCTCATGTGGGGAAGGGCTCCTACTTTCTGACGTGGGAGGGAGATTCCGTGATGTCAGAGCCCGTGGGAGGAGGGGTTCTAATCACAAGTCTGGAGTGGCAGGGCAACCCCCTCCCCCAGTCAGATTCTGCTAGGGGGCTGGGCTGGGATCTCTAGGGTGGGAGACACAGGAAAAAACAGTTGCCACTATGGAACCCAGGAGTCCTGGCTCCCAGTCCCCCGCTCTCACCTCTAGACCCCACTCAGCTCCCAGAGCTAGGGATAGAACACAACCCCCACCCTGCTCTGACCATAAGACCCCCACTCCCCTTTTAGGCTCACTGCCTCGTCTATCCACCCAGCCCACCTGTCCATCCCTTTGCTGCAGGTTTCTGGGGTCACCCCTGCTCTGCACTCCCCCAGTGCAGCCCAAGACCTTTCCTCCCCCCAGCCACATTTCCTCTCCCCCCTCGTGCTGGATCATCTGCTTGGCCCCCCACCGCCTCTTGAGGTGTGCTGTGCGGCGTGACTGGGGATTGTGCAATGGCTCAGCACCAGGCAATGCAGAATGTAAACCACAGACGCTGCCCTGCCCGACCCCACCGGAGCTGCCGTCCAGGGGCATCGGAGCTCAGTGCCCTGCACCTGTGCCCTCCTGCCCCACGAGGGGTGAGCTACAGTCCCCACCACATTCCACAGAGGGGAGAAGGGTCAAGCCAACCAGCCCATTTAGGATGGGGGAAATCAACACCCTTTTTTCTGCACAACCACTGACCATCAGCAGGATTCCTCCTCCTCCTCCTCCCTCCTGTGCTTCAGTGCGTCTAAATCTCTGCACCTAGACAGCCGGTCCATCTGCTGCACCCCAGTCCCCCTTACCTAAGCCTCCCTGCCAAAGTCCTGCACCTGACCCCATAGAATTAAGTCTCATATGTCTTTGGGATCTCAACTTCTTGTGCCCAGAGAGTCTCAGCCCCCTCAGTAGATGATCTTAGTCTGAGAAACATAGTGTCTGTCTTCTCCAAAGAAGTACTTGGAGAGAGTTTTGTTATGTGACCATGTGGCCTAATGGATAAAGTATCTGACTTTGGATCAGGTGATTGAGGGGTCAAGTCCCGTTGTGCTTGTGCAGTTTTACCTTCATGCTGAAAGTCCTGCTCCCTTCAGGGCTGGAACCTCTTCTTGGCCACTCAGGCCAATGCTCTGGCTTAAGCAAGAGCCCCGGGAAGGAGTTGGGGGGTGGGCCTCACAAAGGCTGGGGCATGAGTCCCAGGTGCTTCCAGTCTCGCCTTTGCCATTCCTGACTTGCCAAAGAAAATGGGTATCTGCCCAGGCTAGCATGTAGAGCAGTTTCCCTCTTCCAAATGTGCATCTGTCCCTGTGCTTGAGGGGGTTGCTAAATAGCACCGTGGGAGCTTGGGTGTTTCTCTGCTTCTCGCCAGCTGGGGAAAAGCCTCTTCGGATAAAATCTCCTGCGCCACTGCAAAAGTGAGCACGGAGAGTGGGAACGGTTAGAGGCCCCACCGGGGGGGCTGGCCCTGCTTTCCTACCGTCTTCTGATGTTGGCCACAGACCATCAGCAGCCGCTGCGCATGCTGATCTGTGGGTGGCCTTCAGTGGGTGTTTGGCATGGCAGGGAGCAGGCTGGCCAGGGGCCTTTGTCGCTGTCTGCTGGCCATGCATAGGCATGGTCCTCCCCTCCTCTGAACAACCAGAGTTAGTCTGTGCTTGAAAAGAGAGACACAGGAGACTCAAGACAAGAGGGTGAGAAAGATCGAGAAAGGACCTATGAAGACAGCCCACACAACAGGGACACTGCCTGGTGAAGGGATGTGGAGGCACCAAATTGCCCCATTTTTCCTGGTGCCCTACGTAGCTGTGTACTGCTCCAGCGGCGAGCTCGATCCCCCGGCTGGCTGAGCCGGCCAGGAAAGCTGCGCCTGCTCTGCCTCTTCCCCAAAGCCCCTACCCTGTCTCTTCCCACCCCTGCTCCATCCCATCTCCCCCCCCCCACTCCGCCCCTTCCCCTGAGCTACATCCTGGTGGACTGCAGGAGGGATCAGGTGCACCCTGCACTCACCGGGCGGTGGGAAGTGGAACGACCTGGCCCCAGCCTGCTCCACTCTGTCAGCTCGGGCTGGGGGACGGGGGTGCTAACGGGGGGGGATGGGACTAGGGAACGGGGACACAGGCAAGGCTCTGTGGTGTCAGAGCTGGGAAGTGGGACGTGGGGTGAACACTCTGCAGTGTCAGAGTTCATAGACTCATAGACTTTAAGGTCAGAAGGGACCATTATAATCGTCTAGTCTGACCTCCTATACAATGCAGGCCACAGACTGTCACCCACCCACTCCTGTAACAAACCCCTGTCCTATGTCTGAGCTATTGAAGTCCTCAACTCGACGTTTAAAGACTTCAGGGTGCAGAAAATCCTCGAGCAAGTGACCCGTGCCCCACGCTGCAGAGGAAGGCGAAAACCCCCCAGGGTCTCTGCCAGTCTGCCCTGGAGGAAAATTCCTTCCTGACCCCAAATGTGGTGATCAGCTAAACCCTGAGCATGTGGGCAAGACTCACCAGCCAGCACCCAGGGAAGAATTGTCTGTAGGGATGTGGGGTAAACGCTCTGCAGTGTCAGAGCTGGGAAGGGAACAATGTGGAACAGACTCTATCAGTGTATAGAGATAAGCCTGACTGGTGTGAAGGGCTTCGGAATCTGCTTGCTTGGAAATTAACCCCAGTAAACTTCACTTTGTCTGTGCTTCCGACTTCTGGTCTTTTGCTGCCTGCGTGACAAGAACCAGGGAAGTGGGCAGGGGAAGGGAAAGCCCTCTAACAATGGCACCTTCTCCTCTAGGTGGAAAAGAGGAGACTAAGGGGGGATATGATAGAGGTCTATAAAATCATGAGTGATGTTGAGAAAGTGGATAAGGAAAAGTTATTTACTTGTTCCCATAATACAAGAACTAGGGTTCACCAAATGAAATTAGTAGGTTTAAAACAAATAAAAGGAAGTTCTTCTTCATGCAGCGCACAGTCAACTTGTGGAACTCCTTGCCTGAGGAGGTTGTGAAGGCGAGGACTATAACAATGTTTAAAAGGGAACTGGATAAATTCATGGTGGCTAAGTCCAAAAATGGCTATTAGCCAGGATGGGTAAGAATGGTGTCCCTAGCCTCTGTTTGTCAGAGGATGGAGATGGATGGCAAGACGAAGATCACTTGATCAATGCCTGTTAGGTTCACTCCCTCTGGGGCACCTGGCATTGGCCGCTGTCGGTAGACAGATACTGGGCTAGATGGACCTTTGGTCTGACCCGGTACGGCCTTTCTTATGTTCTTATGTTTTCCACTGCCCAGGAGACCCAGCCAGGGACTGATGTGCTGGAGATATGTTGGGAAAAGGAACAGTCTGAATTGCCAAGGCAGGAAGCCAACAATCTACAGCAACATCATTAACCACAAACTCACTCTAACCATGCTCCAGCCAGAAGGGAAATGGGCAGGAATTCTTGCTGTTCAGCCATAGCCACACATACAGAGATGCACAGCATAACCGTTGAGGGTGCTGGGCAAGCTGGTCTGAGCGAACAATTGGAAATGATCCTTCCGTTAGAACAGAACCAGAGTGTAGAAAGGCCCCTGTGTTAAGTGGTTGAGGCTGAGGCCTTAGGAAGCTGGCCTACGATACCATAGGGATCTTTCTGTGGAGGTTTGATTCTTGCCAGCTAGGGGAAGCTGGTGTGTGGTGTCTTTGTGGCTGCACTTTCAGTGATGCAGCTTTCTCTATCCCGTTGTTCCAGGGTCATCCTACTAGATTGCCAGCTGCTTTTCAGCTGCAGTGTGGAGACTGTTTGTGTGTGTGGAGAGACAGTGTGTGTGTGTGTGTTGGGGAAGAGTGAGTGTGTTGAGGTAGGTAGGAGCGGATCATTATTATCCCTACTTGAAAGAGGGAGACGCTCAGGCTGAGAAAGGAGAATTGACTTGTCTTAGGTCACAAAGCCAGTCAATGGCTGAATTGGGAATAGGACCCCCAGAGCCCTGATTTTCAAATTAACCATCGGATCTTGAATTTCATACATTGAATGACCTCAATAAAGTGCTCTTAGATGAGCTGCAGTCCAACAAGTGTGCACAGTAATTATTCAGCCAGTATTTGAGGAGAACTGCAATGTTAGAGAGAATCATGAACTGCTCAGAGACCACTAATGCAGAGAAGCAGCAAAATTTGTCAAACATATAACTGGTTATGACTTATTTACTTGGTCTTAAAAGAGAACAACAAGGACCTGAGTCTCCTCCCTGTCAATAATCCCCTGCTCAGCCAATCAGGGTAGAGACTGAGGAGGGGAGGCTGAGGGGTCTCACCAGAGAGCTCAAAGGATGGCCCAGGTCACTGGCGGGGATCACTGCCCCAGCACTACTGCAGCTCCACAGTTTGGGGTGGACCTCCCACAGTGAGAGCTGCCGAGCACTCCCCCGCAACACACACACACACACACACACACACCTCCTGGTGTTGGGAGGGGAACAGGAGAAAGGAGAAAAGAAGCAAGAGAGGAAGAGAAAGGAGGAAGGGATGGATGGAGGAAAAGTTGAAACAAAAAGGACAAACCCTAATGTCCCCAGTGATTCTAAGGGACAAAATCCCAGGTGTGGAATAAAATTCTGCCTCCTTAAGATCTTGCTTTCCATGAATTCAACTGTCACCAGAAAGATCAGACCGAACAGTTTCAAACCTCGAGGAGGCTCTAACCCTCTAAACAGGGACATCTGTTTTCTAGTAAAATCACTAAAAGGAAGGAGAAAACTCAAAAGAGGTTCCTCCTGGCACTCACGTCCGTGAACCCGAATACTCTCAGTCCTCAAAGAGAGACCTGGAGAGGGAGACTGGCTGAAGCAAAGCCACAGGGTCTCTGAGGTTTCCCTGGCCCCTCGCCCCTGTCCTGCCTGGCTGATGTCAGCATCTCTCTGTGAGGTCACCACCTCCCCACCACCTTTGACCAATAGTCTGAGCCCCTGCAAAAGGCCTTTGTGATGTCACTGCCACACCCCTCCCTTGCTGTGCTAATGTCCTGCCCCTGGCCAGGCACTTTGGAGGTTTGAGCTACTCCCTGTGGATCACCCCACTCAAGGAGCATTCGTTCTAGGAAGCAAGCCGGCTAGACAGGAAAACATCAGATGCTGCTCCCAATGCTACACTTATGTAAGCGGGGGAATGGTCCCGCTATTGTGGGAAACTTTCCTGGCTTCTGTGCTACCCCGGTGAAGTGGGCTAGCGAAAGGATCTGAGTCCTCGCTCCCACTTCCTTTACCCAGAGGCCTCCCTGCCCTTGAGGACTCTCCTGTCTGGCAGAGTTCTCGTAGCCCCAACAAGACTGGGCCCAGGATTCCTGGGGGGCTCAACCCCCAACCCTGCTGTGGCCACCTAGGACAGGGGCTAAGGTATCCCCACTCCGGGGTACCCTCTCTGCACTGACCCACTGATTATTCCAGACAATTTAAATCAAATACAAGTTGTTTACTTAACAATCAATTTAAAGAAAAGAATAAGAATAAATGGGAACGGTTACAGGGAAACATATCACCCTGCTCTGTGGCAGGGAACATTACAAACAATGTCTCTGGACATGAAGGCACTTTGCAGTCTGTTCCTTGTAGGCCCCAGGCCTCCTTCTCAGGCCCTGGCTGTGCTGCAGGGATGCTGTGGGACACTTGAAATGGTGGTGGCCACACACCTCCGGGCTTTGGGTGGTGGGATCCTTCTTTCCAGTGCCAGCCCCCCGGCAGGTTAAGATCCCCCTCCCAGCCTGGCCTGCATGGACCCTTGGCTGGGGGTGTCTTTTTGTGCTGGGCCCTTTGCCCAAGGTCCCCCCTTGGCTGGCCCCAGTTGCTCACCACACCTGGCTCTCTGGCTGCAGCTCCGCTCCCAGCACAGGATCTGCTCTCTCTGTGCTGTACCTCTGGCTCTCTGGCTGCAGCTCCGCTCCCAGCACGGGGTCTGCTCTCTCTGTGCTGTGCCTGTGGCTCTCTGGCTGCAGCTCCGCTCCCAGCACGGGGTCTGCTCTCTCTGTGCTGTGCCTCTGGCTCCAGCTCTGCTCCCAGCACAGGGTCTGCTCTCTCTGCGCTGTGCCTCTGGCTCCAGCTCCGCTCCCAGCACGGGGTCTGCTCTCTCTGCGCTGTGCCTCTGGCTCCAGCTCTGCTCCCAGCACAGGGTCTGCTCTCTCTGTGCTGTGCCTCTGGCTCCAGCTCTGCTCCCAGCACAGGGTCTGCTCTCTCTGCGCTGTGCCTGTGGCTCCAGCTCCGCTCCCAGCACGGGGTCTGCTCTCTCTGCGCTGCGCCTCTGGCTGCAGCTCTACTCCCAGCACGGGGTCTGCTCTCTCTGGGCTGTGCCTCTGGCTCCAGCTCTGCTCCCAGCACAGGGTCTGCTCTCTCTGTGCTGTGCCTCTGGCTCCAGCTCTGCTCCCAGCACAGGGTCTGCTCTCTCTGCGCTGTGCCTGTGGCTCCAGCTCCGCTCCCAGCACGGGGTCTGCTCTCTCTGCGCTGCGCCTCTGGCTGCAGCTCTACTCCCAGCACGGGGTCTGCTCTCTCTGGGCTGTGCCTCTGGCTCCAGCTCTACTCCCAGCACAGGGTCTGCTCTCTCTGCGCTGTGCCTCTGGCTCCAGCTCTGCTCCCAGCACAGGGTCTGCTCTCTCTGGGCTGGCTGCAGCTCTGGCCCCTCTGGATGTGGCCCGGCTCTGTTCTCCAGCTCAGCTTGGGCCCCTGCTTTCTCCTTTGCTCGGCCCCACTCTGTCTGACTCCGGCACATTCCTGCTCACACACGGAGGACGGGACCCACACTGGCCTTCTGTCTCCCTGATTAGCCGGCCTGCCCTGTCAATCAGGCTGACCTGGAGCATTGGCCTCTTGACATTGTTCCTGGGGACTGTCAGTCTCAGGGTCCTGATTTGCCATCGATCCCTCCCCTTTTAGTGCTGGGAGCTAGCAACCAAAACACCCGCACTGAATGTTAGTAAGGGGGCAACAGTCCCCTGACACTTAGTTTTTCAGAAATTAGTTGACTTTATGGCCAGAAGAGACCATTAGAGCATCTAATCTGACCCCTGCATATCACAGGCCTCCTGTATGACACAAGAGCTACTTTGGGGGTAAACACATTCCAGAAAGGCATCTAGTCTTCATGAAATGACGTCACGAGATGGAGAATGCACCAATTTCCTTGGTAGCTTGTTCCTGTGGTGAATGATCCTCACTGTTGAATATTTGTGCCTTAATTGTAATATGAATTTGTCTCTTTTCACCTTCCAGCCATTGGGTTTTTTAATGCCTTTCTCTGCTACATTAAAGAGCCCTTTAATAGCCAATCTTTTCTCTCCATTAAGGCACTTCAACGTTTCAATGAAGTCACCTTTCAATCTTCTTTTGAGAAGCTAAACAGGTTGAGCTCTTTCAATAGCTCACTAGAGGGCATTTTTCTCCAGCCCTCAGAACATTTGGTGGCTCTTTGCTGCCTCAACTCCAATTTCACACCATCTTTTTCAAATGAGGACACCAAAACTGGAAGCAGTATTCCAGTATCAGTCTGACTGATACCATGTCACCTCCTGTGACGTTATTGACATAATCTGTAACTGTATAGATCACCGTTGCCACCACTGTTCTATATTTGCAGCCAATATTGTATAAAGGTGGTCACATAAAGGGTCTATGGAGAGGTGATGATTGGCTGATTGTAATTATGCTATCTCTAGATATGTATCATTTTTGTAGTTGACATTATGAATATTGGCTCTATGCTGCCTGTATTTCAAACTTGTGCTATGCTTCTGGGGAACACCCCAGCCAGACAAATTGGTGTCAGCTCTGCCTAGCCTGCTTGATGGCCCATTAAGGACCATCAGCTATACAATTGACCCATTGAGAGAAGGCAGATATGCCTTGTGGCTCAGCAAGGTGTGCAGGGACCTGCCTATGGACAGAACTCTAAGGTTTTTCTATGTCGCGTGCTGGATAGAGTGTCCTTGGGACAAAGAAAGCAAAGGCCACATGGCAAGAGACTATAAAAGACTGATGCCTCATCTCCATCTGGTCTTCAGTCCTGCTTCATACCTCTGGAGGGACTTGGCTACAAACTGAAGCTCTGTACAAAGGACTGAATGGCCCATCCCAGTTGTGGATGTACTCCAGAGACTTGATTTGAACCTGCAGTTTATTCCATCACTGCTACAAGCCTGAACCAAGAACTTTGCCAAAGTACAAGTTTTGCCCAGGGTACCGTTTCCCCTAACGCTGGTACTTGGTAACATTTCTTGATGGGGGTGGGGAGGGGAGAGAGACGAGGCGTTTTCTCTCTGTTTCTTTCCTCTCCATTTTCTGCTCCTTCCTTCAATTCCAGAAACCTCCCTTGTGTTTCAGACTGTGCAGTGACACCCTCCCCACCCCAGGACTATGGAGCCTTTGGAGCAGAAAGATCCTAGGAGCTAAGCATGAATCCAGGGGTGAGTAGCTGGCAGGAAGGAGTCCTAGCAACTCTTCTGGGAGTGCAGGGGAGGAATGACTCCCCCTTCTCTACATTCTCCCCATGGGGCTCTGCAGAGCAGGGAGGGTTGTGTGATAAGGCACAGGAGTTGGGAATAGAACTTCCACTCTTTGTGGAACAGGAAATAACCCTCCAGCCAGGTCTGGGAAAACTTCCCGGACTCCCAGTGCTGGAGCCTGAATCTTCTGACACTTCATTAGTTACCACGAACCCCAATCTTTGTGGCAACTGCAAACTTTATCAATGATGATTTTATATTCTCTTCCAGGTCATTGATAAGAATGTTAAATAGCACAGGGCCAAGAACCAATCCTTGTGGGAACCCCCTAGAAAGAAATCTACTCAAGCATGGTTCCCCATTTACAATCATAGTTTTTAATCTGTTTAATGTATGCTGTGTTTATTTTGTATCTTTCTAGTTTTCTAGTCAAAATATTGTGCTGAACCAAGTCATATGCCTTACAGAAGTCTAGGTAATGTTTTCACCTCTTAGCTCATCAATACTATTAGCTGCAACCAAACTTTTGATCTCACCCAATAAGGATATCCAGTTAGTTTGATTGGATCTGTTGTCTCTGAACCTTTATTAATTGGTACTAATTATATTACCCTCCTTTACCTCTTTATTAATTAAATCCATATTCGCTGCTCTATTATCTTGCCCAGTATCGGACTAACACTCTTGTAATTAGCTGGGTCATCTCTTTTACACTTTTTAAATATTGGCACAGCATTAGCTTTTTTCTAGTCTAGTGGAATTTCCCCATTGGTCCAAGTCCTAATTAAAATCAACATTAACAGTCCTCCACCAGGTCTTTCAAAACTCTTAATACAAGTTATCTGGACCTGCTTATTTAAACATGTCTAACTGTAATAGCTGCTGTTTAACATCCTCGTGAGTTATTGTTGGGATGGAAAGACTGTCGTTGTCAATGTCTTATATGATTACATCATCTGTTTTTCGCCAACTCCAGGAGTGAAATATTTATTGAACACTTTTACCTCTTCTGTATTATTTTTGATAATTCTGCCATTTCCATCTAGTAATTTACCACTACCATTGTTAGGGATTAATTTTGTACTTAATATACTTTTTAAAAACTTCCTTCTTATTTTCATTAAGTGGTCATTGATTCCTGATAGCTTCCCTTACCAATTTTCTACAATTCTGACTTTCTAACTTATATTCTTTACTGTTGACTTCCCCTTTCTTCCATATATTTTATTTGGAGATTCCTACCAGGGAGCCACCAGCAGGGTCCAGAGACAGCCCCATCTCCTATATCAAGCCCTGGCTAGTAGCTATGTGATAAATGTGATGACTCTGCCTCTGTCTGTCAGCTGGGAGACACAAAGGTTCTCTCTTTCCACCCTCTGATGCCTCCTGGCTGCTCTAAGCAAGGTGGGGTGGGACTCTGTTAACATGTGCCTCCTGGAGCTCCCATTTACCTGGTGCTGCTGTTCCGTGAATAGTGGGGTTGTGAGTGGGGCAGCAGGTACTGAGTGTTGGACTCTTGCTCTTTCAGGGGCCGGTGACCTTCGAGGAGGTGGCTGTGTATTTCACCAGGGAAGAGTGGGTTCTGCTGGACCCCACTCAGAGAGCCCTCTACAGGGATGTCATGCAGGAGAACTATGAGACGGTGGTCTTGCTGGGTAAGGAGTCCTGTCGCCTGGGTTATTAGAAGCTGTGGGGTCTCTAAAGAACCTGAGTAGTAATAACTGTATACCTTTATTCATCATACAAGTTTTGCAGGTTTTCTTGCCCCCCTTTTTTTGCCTTATCTCCCACACGCTAGTATCATTTTTGGACATGTGCCTTTTTGGTGCCGTCAGTCATTTTAAAATTGGATTTAATATATCCTTATTGGCTATATTAATCACTGTAGCTTTCATGCCTTTTCCTCATTTTAAGAGGAAAATATGCCTCCTGTAGAATTCTAAATTGAGTAAATATGTGTATGACTCATGCATGATTTGTGTGACAGTGAGATGAGCTCTTTTAGGATCCCATGGGTGAAGGGATAAGAGAGCCGTGGGAGGGGCGGAGAAGGGGGGGGAGTAGATAATTCTGGGGTGCCAGGACATGGGGAGGGTGTGTGCAGGGTTAGAGCTAAGAAGCAGCAGGGAGGTAGGATGTAGTGAGAGATGAGGAGAAAATACAAGAAGCTCCCAAGGTGCCGGGAAGTGGTGCCGGCTGAGAGTAATGGGAAGAAGGGGAGGGGAGTGTGGAGGAAGGGCACCCGGGAAGTGGGCTGGGTGGGTCATTGGGAGGGAGGAGAGGTTTGGGAATCTAGAGGTGTGGGGGATCCCAGACATTTAACCCTCAATCCCTACTGAAGCCTTGTTGCTTTAGAGCCTACAGTCCAGTTTTATTTCTGCTCAGTTTCACTTCTTTTTACACTTTTCCCCCCAAATATCATTATTTTAACATTTGACCTCCCTCTCCCACTCATAACCCCTCTCCCCATATAACCTCCCCATGTCTATGCTCAGTGACCCTGGCCACTGATCCTGAGTCCTTGCTGCATTCCTCCCTGTGACAATGCGGTTCTGGCGGGACCCAACGGAGAGTGCCAAATCAGGACCAATTGCTCAAACAGGGCAGTCACAGCCCTAGGCTGGGGTTTTTCCACCTCTAAGGCAAACCAAACCAGCCAGACAAAGAGGACTTTGGTTTCACCCCACTGGCTAACCACAAGTCACACAAGCAATTCCCTTAGACACTCCAATCTCCCAGTATCACCACCAGTGCCACTCGTCCTGGGGATGAATGGTTATGAAAACCAACACCCAAATAAAAGAAAATGGTTCTCTCGATCCCAAAGGACCAAGCCCCAGACCCAGGTCAATATACACATCAGATCTTACCCACAAATCACACTGTTGCCAATCCTTTAGAATCTAAAGTCTAAAGGTTTATTCATAAAGGAAAAAAGGTAGAGATGAGAGCTAGAATTGGTTAAATGGAATCAATTACATTCAGTAATGGCAAAGTTCTTAGTTCAGGCTTGTATTAGTGATGGCATAAACTGCAGGTTCAAATCAAGACTCTGGAGTACATCCCCCGCTGGGATGGGTCATCAGTCTTTTGTGCAGAGCTTCAGTTTGTAGCAAAGTCCCTCCAGAGGTAAGAAGCAGGATTGTAGACCAGATGGAGATGAGGCATCAGCCTTAGATAGGCTTTTCCAGGTGTAAGAACCTCTTTGTCCTTACTGTGGAAAATTACAGCAAAATGGAGTCTGGAGTCACATGGGCCAGTCCCTGCATACTTTGCTGAGTCACAAGGCGTGTCTGCCTTCTCTCCATGGGTCAATTGTGTAGCTGATGGTCCTTAATGGGCCATCAAGCAAGCTGGGCAGAGCTAACACCAACTTGTCTGGGATGTTTCCCAGAAGCACAGCACCAACTTGAAATACAGACAGTATAGAGCCAATATACATAACTTCAACTAAAAATGACACATGCACACAGACAGCATAATCATAACCAGCAACCCATAACCTGGTCTTAGACACCTTATATGACCCCCTTTACCTAAGATTTGGTGCCACTACAGGACCTTGGTTGCAAACCATGTTCTATATGGTCCCAGTTTATACCAATAACGTCACACTCCCTCCCATAGCAGGGCCGCTACCCAGACACAAATGGGCACTTTGTTGATGATGTCACTGGGTGGTTGTGTAGCCCGTACAATTGTTACACCTATAAGATTACATATTCCGAAGCCCTTCACACCACTCGGGCTTATCTCTATACACCCATACAGTCTGTTCCCCAGTGTTCCCTTCCCAGCTCTGATGCTGCAGAGCATTTACCCCCGTCCTCCTTCCCAGCCTTGCCTGTGTCCCTGTTCCTGTTCCCCCCACTTAATAAACATGATTCCAATTTCCCTTCCCCCTCCTGTTTGACCCCAGTTTATATAGTCATATTCTCAGCTACACCTAGCACGATTGATTGTACAGAAGAGAGAAACAATTAGAGAACCAGACAGATAAACAACAGAAAAGTGAGGGCCATAAAGATAGAACAATACAGAAATGAGAGTTTCGCAGTCAGAGCCATTGATAAGTGATTTCTTGCCAGACAGGATGCTGTCAAACTAAGTTTCTTTTATCCATCTTAAGGATACAGAGGGACCTAGACAAATTAGAGGATTGGGCCAAAAGAAATATGATGAGGTTCAACAAGGACAAGTGCAGAGTCCTGCACTTAGGACGGAAGAATCCCATGCACTGCTACAGACTAGGGACCGAATGGCTGGGTAGCAGTTCTGCAGAAAAGGACCTAGGGGTTACGGTGGACGAAAAGCTGAATATGAGTCAACAGTGTGCCCTTGTTGCCAAGAAGGCACTGGTGAGGCCTCATTTGGAGTACTGTGTCCAGTTTTGGGCCCCACACTACAAGAAGGATGTGGATAAATTGGAGAGAGTCCAGCGGAGGGCAACAAAAATGATTAGGGGGCTGGAGCACATGACTTATGAGGAGAGGCTGAGGGAACTGGGATTGTTTAGTCTGCAGAAGAGAAGAATGAGGGGGGATTTGATAGCTGCTTTCAACTACCTGAAAGGGGGTTCCAAAGAGGATGGATCTAGACTGTTCTCAGTGGTAGAAGATGACAGAACAAGGAGTAATGGTCTCAAGTTGCAGAGGGGGAGGTTTAGGTTGGATATTAGGAAAAACTTTTTCACTAGTAGGGTGGTGAAGAACTGGAATGGGTTACCTAGGGAGGTAGTGGAATCTCCTTCCTTAGAGGTTTTTAAGGTCAGGCTTGACAAAGCCCTGGCTGGGATGATTTAGTTGGGTTTGGTCCTGCTTTGAGCAGGGGGTTGGACTAGATGACCTCCTGAGGTCCCTTCCAACCCTGAGATTCTATGATTCTATGATCTGTTTCTTTATCTGGTGGTGATGGGCATCATACAGACAGGATCGTCTTCCTAACAGCCTAATAGCACCTTATTTCAGTGTGACTGGTTTGGGATGAGAGGATGTGACCCTTCGCTTCCCAGCTAATGGCTGCCCCTGCTGCTTAGCCAAAGTCCTTAGCCTAAGAAAAAGGCCTCAGACTATCCTAGTCAGGGCCGGCTCTGGCTTTTTTGCCGCTCCAAGCAAAAAAAAAAAAAAAATGGAGGGTGGGGGTCACCGGAGCTGCAGGGGAAAAAACAAAAACAAAAACAAAAACAAAACCACAGCGGGGCCAGAGCGGCAAAGCGGGGTGGGGGGAACAAAAAAACGGCGCAGCTGGAGTGGCAAAGCAGGGAAGGAAAAAACCAAACCTGCAGCACAGCCGGAGCGGTGAAGCGGGGTGGGGGAAAAACAAAAAAACCTGCAGGGCTTGAGTGGCAAAGCAGGTGAAAAAAAACCCACCTGCGGCGCGGCTGGAGCGGCAAAGCGCGGCTGGCCGAACGGCAAAGCAGGGAGAACAAAACAAAAAACCCTACAGGGCAGCCGGAGCCAGGGGACTCCCTGTGCTGCAGAGCGCGGCTCGGGCTAATGGGGGGAGGGGAGGGAGCGGGGGGAGAGAGAGCAGGGGGGCAGCCAGGGCTTCAGCGGGGCGCTCACCACCTCCGCGCCGCCTGCCGGGAGGGCTCCGAGCTGCAGCTGCTCCGGTTGGCAGGGAGGGAAGGACGCGGGCTGCCCTGCTGGGCTTGCTGCAGGGCGCTGCCCTCCTCTGTCCCCTACAGGGCAGCCAGAGCAGCAGAAAAAAAACCCGTCAGTGCCGCCCTAGGATTGGGCTGATGCCGCCCCCTAGAATCTGCCGCCCCAAGCACCAGCTTGCTCAGCTGGTGCCGGCCCTGATCCTAGTGAGAGAAGACCCATACACAGGCAGACTGAGATTTTCATTCTTTGTTTTCATACTCCTGTAACTAGTTAAGTGATAACAAACACTTGTAAGTTCTTAATGTATAGGCTTTACAGGCAGGCCTGAATATCTCTATTCTAACAGAGGATTCTACCCCTTCCCCCATTCTGTGTTTGTCTTTTCTATTTAGATTGTAAATTCTTCAGGGCATGGACCATCTACTATTCTGCGTTTGTACTGTGCCTAGCACAATGGAGACCCCCTGTTAGTTGGTCCCTAGGCACTGAGGTAATGAATATGATTTAGAATAATAACTCTCCTGCCACATTGAGCCAAGGAAGCTGGCCCTGGGATGTTACTGCTTAAAAAGGAGATTGGCTTAAAACCATGGACTATTATTTGTGAAAAGTATCCCACAAATTCCACTGACCTCCCTTGATTTCTTTGCCTTGAGTAGAGTTTCCAGTTTCCAAACCTGATGTGATCTCGCAGCTGGAACGAGGGGAAGAGCCGTGGGTCCCAGGGCTCCAGGGCTCTGAGAAAGAAGTGCCCCTGAGAGCTGCCTGCACAGGTGAGGAATTGGTTAAACCAACTCAAAAACTGTCCAGGAAACATTTGGGATGCCCTACAAAGACCTTGTGAGCTCTCCAAGTTCAGGATTGTTCCCTGCAGATGTGGCATCATTAGCTAGATGTCACTTACAGCATCCCACCTATCCTGACTGACAACTGGCAGCAGGTCCCTCCCCAATCTCGCTTTCCCCTGAGAGTTCTGGTGAGATGCAGACCAAAACTGATCCCTTCCATTCTCCTCTGGGGAGAGGTTTGGGGAAAATCTCCAACATATATTTTGGTTGGTTCATCCCTTTTTCCATTCCTATCTCTGAGATTTCCTTTCTCTCAGGCACAGAGAGTGACCTATGTCTCATTCTCTCTGTCTCCCATCAGGTGACGGGATGGTGAGTGATAACAAAGAGGAGAAACCCCAGCAGGAAGATGCTGAGCCAACAGAACCACATGGGACATTATCAGGAAGATCGAAAGGGAATGTTTCCTGGAGTTGTGCACTCCCAGAAAAAGCAAAAGCAAAAGCCTGTGAGACTCAGCAGAGGTCAGAGGAAAACTTCAGTAGCCACACAGACCTTATTACAAGTGAGAGAATCAACTTGGAAGACACACATTACACATGCCATGAGTGTGGGAAACACTTCAATTGGAGCTCACACCTTATCACACATCGTAGAATCCACACAGGAGAGAAACCTTATGGATGCTCTGAGTGTGGGAAATGCTTCACTCATAGTTCAACCCTCATTTCACATCAGAGAATCCACACAGGGGAGAAGCCCTACACATGCTTTGAGTGTGGAAAAAGCTTCAATCAGAGCTCACACCTTATGAGATATCAGAGAATCCACACAGGAGAGACGCCCTACACGTGCTCTGCGTGCGGGAAAAGCTTCACTCAGAACTCTACCCTGATCGTACCTCAGAGAATCCACTGTGGAGAGAGACCCTACACATGATCTGAGTGTAGGAAAAGCTTCAGTCAGAGCACAAACCTTATTAAACATCAGAAAATCCACATGGGAGAGAACTGTAATAAATGCCTTGATTAGGGCTGGCCAAAGGTTGAGGGGGAGATTTTTTGTAGTTTTTATCGCATTTGCTCATTCCTGCATTGTGGTCTTTGCTCCATCTTCACTGTGGTCTCTCAGCTCCCACACATGAGTTTCCTGCTTCTGCATTTTGCAGCTCACCCTTCTTTGGGGTCAGTCCTGTGATCTTTTCTATCAACTCCTTTCCTTTTGAGTCGTAGGAGTTTGTGTCCCTCCAGCCTGGAATGTTCATCAGCTCCAGGTGAGAGAGAGGTTTGATCCCAACAAGCTACACTGAGGCAAAAACTACCTGTGCCTTCCATCCACTAGGGCTGTACATGGCATTGGCTGCTCAAGTTAGTGATCTTGGTGTAAAAAGACAATTATAGTTGTAGTGCAGATGCAGCCCAGGTGCAGTGGTTGGCATTAGCTTTCCCCTTGTCCTGACCTAAACTCCATCACTTTTCCTAGTCTAAACAAACCCTGAGCATCACGGTTATACTGTTCCCCCATTTCAAACCAAGTGTTAGTCATCGAGTTCCCCCTTTGGAAACCAATTGTTTCATTCCCAGTTGCTCTGATGTTGCTTCAGGTTGTGCTGGAGAGCAGATATTTTTATTATCATTTTCCTCACTTAAAATATATTGAACTATAACAAAGAGCAGGAACAGGGCAGGGATAGGGGAAAATGTCATTTCACCCTTTGTAACAACAGAAGAAGTTAGTGTAAGTCAGAGGGATTCCCTTATTCCCGATCACCATTCCAATCCCCCATTTGTTCAATTGGTTAGGTCACTATTTTTTCTAAAGGGCTGAGAAGAGGATTCCCTAGTAAATGACCTGGAACGAAGCAAAATACCCATGGATTTCACTACCAAAGTCGTTGTGGCCCAGGCCCTGCAAGAGTCGCTCCTGAAGATATCTCCTTCCTAATCAGCTGCTTATTGCCTATTATTCTCCCTCACTGCTGTGCATCTCTCTATGTGTGGTCATGGCTGAACAGCAAGAATTCCTGCCCATTTCCCTTCTGGCTGGAGCATGGTTAGAGTGTGTTTGTGGTTAATGATGTTGCTGTAGATTGTTGGCTTCCTGCTTTGGCAATTCAGACAGTCCCTTTTACCAACATATCTCCAGCACATCAGTCCCTGGCTGAGTCTCCTGGGCAGTGGAAAACATCCCTTGTTTGGTGCTGCCAAGCGGATCGTGCAGAGCTGAGATGTCTCTCGGTTTGGATCAAAGGGGAATGTTTGATGGAATATATCACACAACCCTCCCTGCTCCCCAGAGCCCCATGGGGAGAATGTAGAGAAGGGGGATTCATTCATCCCCTGCACTCCCAGAAGAGTTGCTAGGACTCCTTCCTGCCAGCTACTCACCCCTGGATTCATGCTTAGCTCTTAGGATCTTTCTGCTCCAAAGCCTCCATAGTCCTGGGGTGGGGAGGGTGTCACTGCACAGTCTGAAACACAAGGGAGGTTTCTGGAATTGAAGGAAGGAGCAGAAAACGGAGAGGAAAGAAACAGAGAGAAAACGCCTCGTCTCTCGCCCCTCCCCCTGCCTCCCCCATCAAGAAATGTTACCAAGGACCAGCGTTATGGGAAATGGTGCCCTGGGCAAAACTTGTACTTTGGCAAAGTTCTTGGTTCAGGCTTGTAGCAGTGATGGAATAAACTGCAGGTTCAAATCAAGTCTCTGGAGTACATCCACAACTGGGATGGGCCATTCAGTCCTTTGTGCAGAGCTTCAGTTTGTAGCAAAGTCCCTCCAGAGGTAGGAAGCAGGACTGAAGACAAGATGGAGATGAGGCATCAGTCTTTTATAGTCTCTTGCCATGTGGTCTTTGCTTTCTTTGTCCCAAGGACACTCTATCCAGCACGTGACATCGAAAAACCTTAGATTTCTGTCCATAGGCAGGTCCCTGCACACCTTGCTGAGCCACAAGGCATATCTGCCTTCTCTCAATGGGTCAATTGTGTAGCTGATGGTCCTTAATGGGCCATCAAGCAGGCTAGGCAGAGCTGACACCAATTTGTCTGGCTGGGGTGTTCCCCAGAAGCATAGCACAAGTTTGAAATACAGGCAGCATAGAGCCAATATTCATAATGTCAACTACAAAAATGATACATATCTAGAGATAGCATAATTATAATCAGCCAATCATAACCTCTCCATAGACCCTTTATGTGACCACCTTTATACAATATTGGCTGCAAATATAGAACAGTGGTCGCAACGGTGATCTATACAGTTACAGATTATGTCAAGAACTTCGCAGGAGGTGACATGGTATCAGCGAGACTGATATTGGAATACTGCCTCCAGTTTTGGTGTCCTCATTTGAAAAAGATGGTGTGAAATTGGAGTTGAGGCAGCAAAGAGCCACCAAATGTTCTGAGGGCTGGAGAAAAATGCCTTCTAGTGAGCTATTGAAAGAGCTCAACCTGTTTAGCTTCTCAAAAGAAGATTGAAAGGTGACTTCATTGAAATGTTGAAGTGCCTTACTGGAGAGGAAAGATTGGCTATTAAAGGGCTCTTTAATGTAGCAGAGAAAGGCATAAAAAAACCCAATGGCTGGTGTTGCATTGCACGGCGGACCTGGACAAAGCTCAACAGTCAATTTGATTGGAAGCAGAGTCATTTATTTCTCTCCAGCATACATCTTTATACTCTTGAAGCAGGCAAGCAAGCAATTGCTAATTGGTTAACAAAATACACACAAGCACTGCTATAACTTCATAGGATAACATCATCCTAGACAACTTCTAATTTATTATCCCATATTGCCTGCAGAGAGAAGTTAGCCAAGGCCAACTTCTCATAACAAAACTCACAGCCTAATTAACCCAACCTGAAAACCTAAACATCTCAGGCTTCCCACACTACCACCTAAAAACCTAAACATCCTAGCTTCCCACACTACCAGCTGCCAAGCTAGCAAAACATTCCCAACACCTCCCCCCTTAACTCAAAATCAAAACAAAAAAAAATTAGCAAAACAAACCCAGCTCATAATATCAAACTACAAGCTACACAGGCCAAAGCAAAAGGCAAATTAAAAACACCAGCTGTCTAACTAAACCGTAACAACATCTTCCGCAGTGCCCTGCTCTCACCTATCACATTCCCCCTCCAGGTAATGCAAGTGGCCCAAGGGGCCAGGAGGGTCCTGCCAAGGTGCGTGCCACACAACAACAGCGGCGGGCACACCCATAGCAAAAATATAAAAGGCAGGCAACAAAAATACAAAGCATGCCTAACATTAACCCCTGTAATAAATGTGCAGCCCAGCCACGTAGCGACGACAGCCATGACCACAACCAGAAATCACCCTGGTGCTGGAGAATGCCCTCCGCTAGATGGCGCAAACGATCCAGATCAGCTTCAATAGCCGCACTTGCATCTGTAATATTAAAGCAGCACATACCCACAAAATCAGAACAGGGATGACCATGTCGCAGCAACAAATAATCAATGGCTAAGCGATTTTGCAAAACTCCTCGGCGAACTTCTCCCATCTCTTGAGTTAACAAGGCAAGAACAGTGGAGGTCAAATTCAAGGCCTTTGCCACAGTACAGGCAAGGTGTGCGACGGCATGGTAATTGTGCACCACCAAACCAGGGAGGCCCACCAGGGTAAAAGTAAGGGCTGCTGCCTCTCGTTCTGAAAACAATGTAACATCTGCCTTACAGGTAGGGCTCAAGGGAATACTCTCACGCCGTTGGCGAGGCCCTCTCACACGGGGATGGGGAAACAACAAAGGGGCCACACGGCCAATAGCACAGGGGCCACCTGAACTATTAGCTGGAACATAAGTAAAGGCTGTGCGGCCGCATAACAAAAACCACCCCAGGGGTAACTTCATATGTCCATAGGCAAAGGATACATCCCTCTTATGGCGACAAACAAGCTCCACATTATCATGATTAACAGCTACATGCTTAGCATTAACAAAATTCATACACGTAATAGCAGCTGTCACATTAGCCAAACGAAACGAATACATACTGGCATCTAACTTATCTACAGTGGCTCCAGGGCCCAAGGCATACAACTCTGCATAAGGTATATCCCTGGAGATACGAAACAACCAAGTGTGCTGCTGCAGCACCTCCAATTCAGTACACACACCCACAAAGCAGGTTTCCATAAGGGCTCCCACTGCAGCAACATGGGGCAGGCAGAAGGCCGTTGTATTTATGGCACTCTGCGCCAAAGTCAGCCAGGCATTCACTGGGGGTATAAGATCATACGTGGCGCCTCCCCTCACAAGGAGCGCCAAAACAAGCAACAGAGCAGAACCAGGCAAGGCTGACTCTCCGCATCCAACAGAATAGGAGCCCAGGCCAGGATCACGGAGGCTTGTGGGACGCAGTGAAAGACGGGCCATGCTGTACTGCCCGGGGCGCACGTCTCCAAACCTATGGGCAACAAAAGGGTACACAACAATTAATATGCAATCACACAGAATCAAAAAGGGCGGGCAAAAGTCCAGGCGCGGCCAGCGAGCAATTATTCTCCAGGGGCTCTGGCTCCTCGGCGTCTGGGCGCGTCTCGTGTGGCTCTTCCGAATCTGTCTGTTGTTGCGCCCGAGGATGCAGCCAAGGTCGGACCCATTTCGCCGGTATCCACCTAGGACCTGCGTCAGTGGCAACACAAGCATAACCCCTCCCCCACGTTAGCAAGTCAACTGGTCCTTTCCAAACTTGCTGCTGATAATCGAACCATTTGACCGAGGGTCATGGGCTTGTACCCTGCTCGTCCCCGGTTATCCCACCAACATGTTTAATCGCGGGGGGTACTTGGCTGTCTTTCCCAAGCTGTAGCCAATTGAGCACATAAAGAGCTTTCAGCAAACGAGCGGCAGGCGTCTTGTCCAAAGCGTCTGCCCTTTCACTCCGAATGCCCCCCTTCTGTCTCAAAAGAAGCGCCTTTAAGGACGCATGGGCACGCTCAATAATAGCTTGTCCAGTAGAATTGCCAGGAACACCGGTAGAATGCTGCACACCCCATTGTAAAAGAAACTGGGCAGTGCGATGCGAAACATAACCTCCGCCATTATCAGTCTTAATGAGGGCGGGAACCCCCATAACAGCAAAACAGGCTTGCCAATGCGTAATCACATCGCGGGAGCTGGTAGAGGCTAGCGCTGTTGCCCAAATAAAGCCAGAAAAGGTGTCAATGGTAACATGAAGATTGCGCAAGGTGCCAAACTCAGCAAACGTGGTAACATCAGACTGCCAAATTTGAAGGGACAAAAGGCCACGGGGATTAACACCGGAAACAAGGGGCAACACATGTTGTTGACAATCAGGGCAGGAGGCCACAATAGCGCGAGCATCAGTGATAGAAAGCGCAAACTGGCGTGCCAAAGCACGAGCAGACTGGTGAAAAAATTCATGAGAGACCCGTGCTTGAGCAAAGAAATTTGGAACTTGGGCAGCGCCAACCAAATGATCAATCAAGGCATTGCCTTCGGCAAGACCATCCTGCAGTCCAGAATGGCTCCTAATGTGCATAACAAAATAAGGGCACCGGCGAGCATTCAGCAAATGCCAAAGCTGAAAAAGAGCAGTCCACAAAACGGAATTCGTGACTCGGCCCAAGAGGGATCGTTCCAAACGACGAAGCACACCCACAGCATACAAGGAGTCACTAACAATGTTCAATGGAGTATCGGGCCACTTTTCAAAGGTTCGAACAATAGCACGAAGCTCCAAAACCTGCAAGGAGCCATCAGCAAGAACAAATTCGTGGTGCCAGCGATTATCAGTAAACCAAAGAAGTCCCGCACGCTGAGCACTGCCGCTGGCGTCTGTAAAAACGGTGAGGCCAGCAACAGGACTGGACCGTAACATCAGAGCTTTCTCCAAGGGCAGCATAGTAGCAAAAAACCGATGTGGGGGAAAGTGGCTACTAAACTGACCGGCATAATCCAAGGTGGCAAGTACAAAGGAAAGGTGAGTAACAAGCAACTGGGTCACGGTAGCATCATCAAAGGGCAAGTAAATTACGTGCGGATCCATGCCCGCAATGGCTAACAAACGCTGTCGGGCCACTCGAATAAGATGAGCGACTGCATCAAGTCGCGTGGTCACAGTGGTGGCATAATGCGAAGGCGGAAAGACCCACTCAATGCCCACAAGTGGATCTGAAAGGGCTTCATGCCACTGAAAAAGCAGGGCCGTCAGGGAAATATCCGTGGACAAAATGGCCAAAAGGACAGGTAAATCCGGATAAATGCGTCCGGAGTACCGCGTGGCTAACTTATTTGCAATGGTTTGCAGGGCAACATGATGTTCAGCTTGAAGAGAGCGAGGCTCATCCGGGGCACGACCACCCTTGAGCAATGAAAGAAAGGGTGCAAGATCCTCATTTGTAATACCACAGAGACCGCGAATCCACTGCAGGTCACCCACAAAACGTTGCACATCATGTAAATTACGAATATCCAATTGAATGGTTAAGTTCTGTGGCCGCACAATCGAATCGGTTATCTCCAGACCAAGATACCGATACGGGGCTTGCTGTTGAATCTTTTCTGGGGCAATGACCAAACCAGCCTTTTGTAACACAGAGTCAATCTCAGCAATGGCTGCTTCCATTGAAAGGTGGGCGCTGGTAAACAAAAGATCATCCATGTAATGATAAATAATCCAGTCAGGATGTGCCGCTCGCAGGGGCGCTATGGCCCAAGCAACATACAACTGACAAATGGTAGGAGAGTTTTTCATACCTTGTGGCAGAACAGTCCATTGATACCGTTTGACAGGTTCAGCCTTATTAACAGAAGGCACGGAAAAGGCAAACTTCTCTCGGTCCGCAGGATGCAAAGCAATGGTAAAAAAGCAATCCTTGAGATCAATAACAAGCAAGGGCCATCCATGCGGAAGCATAGTAGGTGTGGGCAGCCCAGGTTGGAGGGCGCCCATGTCCTTCATGACAGCATTAACAGCGCGTAGATCTTGTAACAAACGCCAGCGCCCAGATTTTTTGGGTATGGTAAAAATAGGAGTATTCCAGGGGCTAAGGGAAGGTTCAAGATGACCCTTAGCCAGTTGTTCCTGCACAAGTTCATGTACTCGGGCGAGCTTGTCTTTGTGCAGCGGCCACTGAGCGACCCAGACCGGTGTGGTGGTTGTCCATTCCAGCTGTAGGATCGGCCGCCCCTCAATGGCCGCTAGGCAAAAGGTGAATTCTGCAGCACAACGCCCCACTGACTTAAGCAATCTCGACCTAATAACCAGATCAGAGCCTGCATCACATAAGGGCGAACCTTCGCGCTTGTGGCCGGATCTTCCACATCAACAATGGTAATAAAATCCACACTAATGCGAGTCAACTGAGTCCCGCCAATCCCGCTCACAGGTGTGGCGGCATCCCGCAAGGGCCAAGACTCCGGCCAAAATCGAGAGGGAATTATAGTCACATCAGCCCCCGTGTCCAAGAGGGCGTCATGAACAATCTGTCGCCCATCGGAGCCCTGGAGGCGAACAGTCCGAATGGGCTTACATGGAGTAACTTCCATAGCAAAGGCAATTTGGGGAGGTCCGGTAGATCCAAACCCCCGAGACCCGCGGTCAATCTGGGTCGTCCTGGGCACACATCCTTTAAAAGGTATCAACTGAGCCAAACGCGTGCCAGCAGTGATGGTTATAGGGGGACAAAGGGCACGTACCATAATTCCAATATTTCCCGTATAGTCAGCATCAATAAGGCCAGGCAAAACAAAAATACCTTGTTTTGATGTTGACGAGCGGCCGATCAAAAGGGCACTCAGTCCAAATCCTAATGGGCCGTCAGTATTAGAAGGAAGAACATGGACCTTGTCATCCTCTATGACTGTGTCTGTCGCTGTGGCCACATCCACTCCGGCACTGCCACGGGTTGCTCCGGTGAGGCGTTCCAGGCAGCCGGATTGGGGGCTGGAGGCATTTGTGTCGTCGCGCTCCTCCGAGGGGCGCTCCGCGGTCCGTTTCCCGGCAGCAGTGTTCCATCCTTGCTGCGGCGCGACCAACACTCAAAGGCGCGATGGCCATACCTCTGACATCGTGCACAAACGCCGGTAGCGGCTTTAGGCGACACATCAGGGGGTCGCTGCCCACTTCGCACAGGGCAGTCCCGCCGGATATGTCCGGGCTTTCCACAAGCAAAACAGAGGCCGCTCGACCGGGTTGGCCGTCTGGCCCCTCGCTTCCGCCCGACCAGAGGTTGTAATGCAACGGCCAGTGCAGTGGCATGTGCCTTAGCATGAATTGTAGCTTTATCCGTTTCTTCAAACAAAGCGGCCCTGTTACACGCCTCAATCATTTCCATCAGGGTCGCAGTCTTTGGCAAGGTGGCTAGTATGCGGCGGCAAGTGGGGTTTGCATTCTGGGTGGCCAGATCAAGTCCAACTGTGGTTCTGGCCTCTGGTGTCAGATTAGGAGATCTATCAATAGCCTCTCGAAGGCGATCCAAAAAGGTAGCATAAGGTTCCAACGGGCCTTGTGTAATTTTAGCATATGGAGGGGCCGGCTTCCCCATCTGGGGCACCGCTTTAAGGGCAGCTAAAGCCAGTTCCTGTGATTGCTGCAGGATTCGGGGGTCAAGGCGAGCTTGCAAATGCGGTTCAACAAAGCGGCCGGTCCCCAGAAGCATGTCAACAGTGGCCACACGCCGAATATCATCATCCGGTAAGTCCAAATTGCGGACAAGGGCCAAATCAATTCTTTTAGCCCAATCATCCTTCCACAAAAGTCTCTGGGTAGGTGTAAGAAGCATATCAGCTAGCTTAATCGCATCATATGGACACATTGCCTGTCCAGTAAACACCTGTTCAATTATAGACTGTACATACGGATTATCTAGTCCATAAGCCATAATCGATTTCTGTGCCTCACGAATCAACTTCCAATCCAAAGGAGCCCACTGCCGACGGTTAGGTTGTTGAGGGTCTGGCGTGACCACTGGAAAAGCCTCAGGTGTCAAACCTTCAAGGATGGCTTCCTTTAAAACTCCATGCCAGCGCTGTACCGGATCTGGAGGGTCCCCAGTTGAAGGGTCCCCAGGGCCAGGCGGGGCGGAAGGGCGAGTCGGATGAAAACACTCGTGAAGATGCGAACGCGATGATCCAGGTGGAAAACCTTGCATTTGATCCAACTTATTATAAATGTCTTGTAGCTGTTGACCCTGGCGCTCCATCTCCTTATAAAAGGCATCAGACTGAGTAAATTGGGTAAACGTAGTCAAATCGGGATATATCTGCGATGTCTGTAATGGCACATGGTCCGTCCGAGGCCCCTCTGCTTCCCCGCAATCGTGACACCCCCAGGCGCCGTGGACACGGCATGGCTTTGGGGGGGGTGCATATGGCGAAGCTATGTCCATAGGCTCGGGCGTATCGGGGGGTAACGGAACCGTAGCAGGATCAATCTTGTCGGGGCCAAGAGCCACATTGGAGGGTAGTGGGTCCATAGCAGGGGCAAAATCATCCGGGTCGGAAGCCAAAGGTATCACCGTGGGCTCGCCACCGAAAAACTCCCGAGCTCCAACCGGCAACACAGAAGGCACTTCGGGCGGTGGGTGGAAAATCTCAGAAAGAGCCGCCTGCACTCCTGCCTCGGCCGCGAGACTTTCCACTATCTGCTTCGTTTTGTCCCATACTGGGCTCAGGGAGAAGGCTTCCTTATCGCCCTGAGCCACCGACTTCCAAAGCTCGGAGCCTAGCCGCTCCCAAACAGCTTTATCAAAAATTGTACTCGGCTTAACGAAAAGTCCCCTTTTCTGTCCCCACCGTAGCAGGCGGGATAACGTGTCAGAGGGGAGCTTTTCTCCCTGCCGTTCCGCGATGCGTATCAAATATTCATGCACCGTTTTTTCTTCCGCTGATGCAGCGGTCCCCATGTTAGCCGCTCAACTCTGAGCTCAGATGCGCCTCTCCTTTGGACGCCCGGGGGCCGGCCCTTCTCCAGCACTTCCCGCCGCGGCTCCTCCGCCTGGGTCAGGCCACCGACACTATCACCATTCGATTCGAATCACGTCGGGGTCACCATTTGTTGCATCGCACGGCGGACCTGGACAAAGCTCAACAGTCAATTTGATTGGAAGCAGAGTCATTTATTTCTCTCCAGCATACATCTTTATACTCTTGAAGCAGGCAAGCAAGCAATTGCTAATTGGTTAACAAAATACACACAAGCACTGCTATAACTTCATAGGATAACATCATCCTAGACAACTTCTAATTTATTATCCCATATTGCCTGCAGAGAGAAGTTAGCCAAGGCCAACTTCTCATAACAAAACTCACAGCCTAATTAACCCAACCTGAAAACCTAAACATCTCAGGCTTCCCACACTACCACCTAAAAACCTAAACATCCTAGCTTCCCACACTACCAGCTGCCAAGCTAGCAAAACATTCCCAACAGGCTGGAAGGTGAAAAGAGACAAATTCATATTACAATTAATGCACAAATATTCAACAGAGAGGATGATTCACCACAGGAACAAGCTACCAAGGAAAGTGGTGGATTCTCTGTCTCGTGACGTCATTTCATGAGGACTAGATGCCTTTCTGGAATGTGTTTACCCCAAAAGTAGCTAGTGTGTCATACAGGAGGCCTGTGATATGCAGGGGTCAGATTAGATGCTCTAATGGTCTCTTCTGGCAATAAAGTCGACTAATTTCTTTAGAACTGAATGTAGCATTGGGAGCAGCAGCATCTGATGTTTTCCTGTCTATCCGGCTTGCTTCCTAGAACGAATGCTCCTTGAGTGGGGTGATCCACAGGGAGTAGCTCAAACCTTCAAAGTGCCTGGGCAGGGGCAGGACATTAGCCCAGCAAGGGAGGGGTGTGGCAGTGACATCACAAAGGCCTTTTGCAGGGGCTCAGACTATTGGCCAAAGGTGGTGGGGAGGTGGTGACCTCACAGAGAGATGCTGACATCAGCCAGTCAGGACAGGGGCGAGGGGCCAGGGAAACCTCATAGACCTTGTGGCTTTGCTTCAGCAAGTCTCCTTCTCCAGGTCTCTCTTTGAGGACTGGGGGAATATTGGGGTTCACGTACCTGAGCGCCAGGAGGAACCTCTTTCGAGTTTTCTCCTTCCCTTTTAGTGATTTTACTTGATAACAGCCGACCCTGTTTAGAAGGTAAGAGCCTCCTCGAGGTTTGAAACTGTTCAGTCTGATCCATCTGGTGACAGTTGAATTCATGGAAAACATGATCTTAAGGAGGCAGAATTTTATTCCAAACCTGGGATCTTGTCCCTTAGAATCACTGAGGACATTAGGGTTTGTCCTTTTTGTTTCACCTTTTCCTCCATCCATCCCTCCTTTCTCTTCCTCTCTTGCTTCTTTTCTCCTTTCTCCTGTTCCCCTCCTAACACCAGGAGAGGGTGTGTGTGTGTGTGTGTGTGTGTGTGTGTGTTGCGGGGGAGTGCTCGGCAGCTCTCACTGTGGGAGGTCCACCCCAAACTGTGGAGCTGCAGTAGTGCTGGGGCAGTGATCCCTGCCAGTGACCTGGGCCATCCTTTGAGCTCTCTGGTGAGACCCCTCAGCCTCCCATCCTCAGTCTCTACCCTGATTGTCTGAGCAGGGGGTTAATGACAGGGAGGAGACTCAAGGCCTTTTTGTTCTCTTTTAAGACCAAGTAAATAAGTCATAACCACTTATATGTTTGATGGATTTTGCTGCTTTTCAGCATTAATTGTCTCTGAGCAGTTCATGATTCTCTCTAACATTGCAGTTCTCCTAAAACACTGGCTGAATAATTACTGTGCATACTTGTTGGTCTGGAGCTCATCTGAGAGCACTTTATTGAGGTCATTCAATGTATGAAATTCAAGATCTGATGGTTAATATGAAAATCAGCATTAGGGGAAATGGTGCCCCGGGCAAAACTTGTACTTTGGCAAAGTTCTTGGTTCAGGCTTGTAGCAGTGATGGAATAAACTGCAGGTTCAAATCAAGTCTCTGGAGTACATCCACAACTGGGATGGGCCATTCAGTCTTTGTACAGTGCAGGGGGTTAATGACAGGGAGGAGACTCAAGGCCTTTTTGTTCTCTTTTAAGACCAATTAAATAAGTCATAACCACTTATATGTTTGATGAAGTTTGCTGCTTCTCTGCATTAATGAGGCAAGTATGAAGCCTCATTCAAAGACCAGGGGTCACTATATTACTGCACAGTCAATCAATGCAGTCAATCAATGCAGTTGTAGATAAATCTCTGCATTATGCATTTTTGTATAACTTGTATATGACTTTGTATTGAACCTTGGTAATATGTTATAGCGGGCCCCTAAGGTAGTGTAATTAAGGTAAAAGAAAAGTGTCTTTTTGCTAGAAGTAGAATAAGATCTCCCCCCCACTTGGTAATCAACTGCCCTGTTGAATGAATGAGGTGTGACTGAGCAAGGCGTGGAGGGCAGTACCTCCAGACAGCTGCAATCCTTGGAGAGGGGCTGGCAGCCCAACCAAGGACAATCAAGCTTGGCAAGTGGGCTGACTAGAGAAGAGCAGACATACTGATGGCCTCGGGGATAGGAAGCAAACACCTTCCTGTGGGAACAACCCCCAGCCCAGAGAAAAGCAGCTAGAAGAACCAACAGACACAGTCACAGATTTTGAATCTGGGAGATTTGCCCCTCTCCATCCACCGACTCGCTGCTTGCCTCCTCATCCCCCCACCCCAAGTATAAAGCCTCATTCAAAGACCCAAGGAGTCACTATATTACTGCACAGAGCCCTCCCCCGCCGACGAACTCTGCCCCTCACCTGCCTCAGGCTCTGCAAGGGAGTTTGGGTCGGGCGAGGAGGTCTGGGGTGCAGGCCCTGGGTTGGGGCAGGGGTTTGGGGTGTGGGATGGTTGAGAGGTTGGGCTCTGGAATGGAGTTTGGGTGCTGGGTGCAGGCTCCAGGCTGGGGCACAGGGTGGGGGTGCAGGATGGGTGGAGGCAGGGGCGACTCTAGGCACCAGCAAAGCAAGCAGGTGCTTGGAGCAGCCCATTTGCAGGGGCGGCAGCCAGCAGGGATCCAGCCTGGGAGCTGAGAACCAACAGGGGGCCCTGGGAGCTGTAGTTCCTTGGTTAGCTCCCTGCCTATAGAGCCAGCTCTGGAGCAGGAAAAAAACTACATTTCTCAGCATTCCCTTGGCCGCTATCAACAGGAAAGGGAGCGGGAGGGAGTACGGTAGCTGAAACCTCAAGCTGCAGCTTGCTGTGAATGGAGAGCTCACTGCTAGAGCGGGGTGGCACTGTGAATGGGGAACGAGTGTGCCCAAGTTGTAGAAGGCTTTGCCCTAGATATCCCCTTCAGAAGACATCCCCAGACTGGATTAGACATACTGGTGTGACCTCACCTTGCAGCCCCCAAGGAAGGAATTGGGTGGACTAAATGGACAGTTCCCCTCTTTATCTGAATCCTAGCAAGGGAGGTACGTGGATCCCACTAGAATTTAAGAGTAAGGGAGGAGAGGCTCTACTGGACCTGGGCAGCTTTAGATACAGTACCAGGCACGTAGAGGATTTCCACCTCTGAGCCATCGAAGCAGAAATTGACTTTTCCTTTCCAGATTTAGCTAATATTCAGAAAGGGAATCTAGCACCTGCCTTCCAGATTTGAACACCCTCAAAATTCAGGAGTGCTGAAGCTCAATTTGGGCAGCTGTTACTTCATTTCTCCCAAATCAAATATACTGATTCACTGTAATTTGCTGTAGAAAAAGTAGGATCAACTTGAGCAAGAAATGCTTCCCAGTGGTTTTTAGGACTGGAATTGCTATTTTCAACAGCCATTGCCTTTGTTTGTTTGTTTTATAGTTTTATTTGTTTAAAAGGAAGACACTGACATTGCATTGGCAAATTGCCCATAGAAACAAAGAATGGAACATAAGAATAATAAAGGCACCTCAACGTTTCCTCATTTCTGTAGGACAGTCTTATAATATGCATCCAGATATCCTTTAATCACACAAGCTGGAAATTGTTCCATGTTTCTGCAGTTCTGTAACCATATGGGAACCAATCCTGTCTGTGTTCTGTGCACATCCAAAATTCCTGCTGAATGACCCACTCTAGGAGCAAGTTACCAGTGACCCAGGGCTGGGGTGGAAGGAGGGTGCAAGTGGGTGGGGGGAGCCCAGAGCTGGGGCAGCACGGGGTGCATGTGTGGGGAAGATCATAAGGCTGGGGTGGCAGAGGGTGCTGGTGTGTGTGGGGGAGAGCCCAGGGCTGGCAGCAGGGGGGTACAGGTTGGGGGGGAGGCCCAGAACTGGGGCAGCAGGGGGTGTGGGTGGAGGGGGCAGAGCCCAGGGCTGGGGCAGCAGGGAGATTCAGGGAGGAGCCCAGGTCTGGGGTGGGGGCAGTCAATTTTTTTTTTGCTTGGGACAGCAAAAAACCTAGAGTTGGCCCTATCTCCACCCACCGTGAGGTAGGTAGGAGTGGATCATTATTATCCCTACTTGAAAGAGGGAGAAGATAAGGCTGAGAAAGGATAATTGACTTGTCTTAGGTCGCATAATCAGTGGCAGAGTTGGGAATAAGACCCAAGAGCCCTGATTTTCAAACTAAGCATCGGATCTTAAATTTCCTACATTGAATGATCTGAGTAAAGTGCTCTCAGATGAGCTCCAGACCAGCAACAGTGCACAGTAAGTATTCAGCCAGTATTTTAGGAGAACTGCAATGTTAGAGAGAATCATGAACTGCTCAGAGACAATTAGTGCAGAGAAGCAGCAAAATTCATCAAACATACAACTGCTTATGACTTATTTACTTGGTCTTAAAAAAGAACAACAAGACCTGAGTCTCTTCTCTGGCAATAACCCCCTGCTCAGCCAATCAGGGTAGAAACTGAGGATGGGAGGCTGAGAGTTCTCACCAGAGAGCCCAAAGGATGGCCCAGGTCACTGGTGGGGATCACTGCCCCGCAACACACACACACCCCTCTCCTGGTTTTGGGAGGGGAATAGAAGAAAGGATAAAAGAAGCAAGAGACGAAGAGAAAGGAGGGAGGGAGGGATGGATGAAAAGGTGAAACAAAGGACAAACCCCAATGTCCCCAGTGAATCTAAGGGACAAAATCCCAGGTACACAATAAAATTCTGCCTCCTTAAGCTCGTTTTTTCCATGCCTAGAATTCAACTCTCACCAGATGACTGAGACTGAACAGGTTTCAAACCTCGAGGAGGCTTCTGGCTGTGATTTGTCAGTCCTCAAAGGCCAGCCAGGTGACTGTAAATAACTTACAATCATTAGGAAAAATTAGTATCAAGATTCCAACTCTAGCAGTCAGACAACATTGGTTCAATTTACAAGAGATTACTTTTTATATTCCTTGGTTCCCCCAAATTAGGAAGGGCCTGTGACCACAGGTCCTGCAGGGTACAAAGGGCAGGTCTACATCCCTTTTCTCTTTGTGCATAGTCCTGCCTGCTACCTTTTCAGTTTCAGTTCTGCTACCACAGTACTGATCAGCACATTCTTCAGTAGCATAGGGAAGGGCAGGCACCATCACACAAGGACTATTACACAGAGACCTGCCAAATGCACACAGCAAACAAATGAAAACAAGAGATGAAAATGTTATTTTTTCATTAATCCCTTTCAGTGACAGCAACCTCCGTGGCTAATTGTAACAATAGTAGATGCAGCATTTTCTGATTGAAATGATTTTCAAGTTGCGGGTGCCCCTTTATGAACAGTAATTGCCTACATCTGTGACACAAGTACTTTTCAATTCCATTAAACCCGGGGTTTTGCTCAATTACACACGATATCTTGGAATTTTTCTGGCATATTCATCATCACATACATCACCTACAAGACTCCTGCCATAACAAGGGGTTCTTTATAGGGGTTTGAAATTATTAAAGTGACCCAGCACTTTTCAGTTGTAACAGCTCAGGACAAAGTAGATCTCCCTGATCCCACTTATGTAGCTATTTAAATGTAACCTAGTTATAAGGTGGCCTAACTTACTGATATTTTTTGACACGTTTTCAAAAAGTGGCCTCTATTTAAATCCATGCAAATATCTGTATGCACACTTTCTGAGCACTGCAAGTCTGAATCTATCACCTGTGCATGCATCTGCTGTTACCTGAAACATGCACATGCTGCTATTTGCATGAAAACTTCTACACGCCTGAATAGAGGAGGATCCTTTGAAAATGTGGCCTTTTAATTATATTTCATACTCCACAAGAGTAGCCTAAAAACAACAATGGGATATAATAAGGCCCTGGCATCAAATGAATAAGGAACAATATAAAAAAATCAGCAGCACTTTATAAAGAGGACAGGAACAAAATATACAGTAACCATAAAACCAACAGATAAAACAAAACCCAGATTTCCCCAGGTGCAATCTAACAGGACAATTTTGCCTTCATAACTCTAGCAATACTCATCTATTTCAGCATGTAATGATCCTGTTTAAAGTATTCAGGAAACAATAAACTCTGGCCCCGGTGCTTGTACATGTTCACTTTGTTGAGTGTGGCTCACATATCTGGACCTCCCAGCTGTTAACAGCTTCACCAACCACCCCTCTGTCTTTGCTTCTGTGTATGTCACTTCATTCTGGCTCTGCAAGGTGTCTGAAGTCCCAAATGCCACTTGTCCTTCTGTAAACCTATCCCAGCGGTATCCCTCCCCCAACTGCCTCCTTTGTGGTTCAATTCTACACCATTGAAATCAATGGAATTTTTTCCCGCACCCGCAGCGAGTCACAGATTCATAAATTCCAAGGCCAAAAGGAACCACTCTGGTCTGACTTTCTATTTAACATCGGCCATTGAATTTCCCTGAAAATAATTCCCACAGAAATTAAAGCAGATTGTTTAGAAAATCACACAATCTTGATTTTTTTTTAAAAAGGCCAGTTGTGGAGGATCCAGCACAACCCTCGGTGAATGGCTCCAAACCCTGAGGTTAAAAATGCACGCTTTCTCTCTAGTGTGAATTGGTCTAGGCTTCAACTTTCAGCCATTGTCTGCTCTTAACCTTTATCTGCTAAAGTGAAGAGCTCATTAGTAAATATTTCTTCCCTTAGGCTCACCGCTTAACCTTCTCTTTGAATGAGCTCCTGTACTCTGTCAGCACAAGGAGGGTTTTCTAATCCTTTCATCATTCATGTGGCTCTTCTGTGAACCCTGTCCAATGTGAGAGCATCTGTCTCAAACTGTGGACACCAGAAGTGGACACAATTTTCCAGGAGTGGTTGCACCAGTGCTCAGTACACAAATATGGAACCTCTCTATTTCTACTTGAGATTCTGCTCTTTGTATGACTCCAAGAGTCACATTTGCCCCTTTGGCCACTGGGAACTCATGGGGAGCTGATTATCCCCCATGACCCCAAGTCTTTTTCAGAGTTGGTGGTTCCCAGGTTTGAATCCTCTATCTTGTACACAGAGCCTATATTTTGTCTTACTTTCTACACAGGTGATGACTTCTTTCGACAAAATCTAAACACAGAAATGAAAAAAACTCACAAAGTATCTCCTCCCCACCAATCCCCTTGGTCCTCACAGAGAGACAGCAAAGATGGAGGCTTGCTGCAACCAGGCTACAGGGGTCTCCGAGCTTCCCCCTGCCCCATCCCTGTCCTGCCTGGCTGTTGTCAAGGGAGCTCTGTGAGGTCACATCCGCCTCATCGTCTTTGCCCAATAGGCTGAATTCCTGCCAAAGGCCTTTGTGAAGTCACTGCCACACTCGCCTTTCCCTTGCAGGCCTGATGTCTGCCCCTGGCCAGCCCGGTTCGATGTTTGAGTTGCACCCCAAGATCTCCCCACTTGGTCATTATTGATTCTGGGGAGCAAGCAGGCTACCCAGTAAAACAGCAGAGTCTGTTCCTCACCCCACAATGAGTTTTTCACAGAGGTGTCAGTTGAGAAACAATTTGATGGCCTAATCCGGCCTCTATTTCTCAGGCTATGAAATTTCACACACTTAGCACCATATTAAGCCCAATCGCTTGTAGGAATTCACTAAAAGGCACCTTCCAGAATGACAACAAGTTGTGATGTGAGGATAGCTGGAAACAGAGAATCCACCTTTCCCCTAGGTAATTTGTTGCAGTGGCTAGTGTCTCTCACTGTCAAAAATGTGTGCCTTACATTTCATTTGAATTTCTCAGGCTTCAGCTGACAGCCATTGGTTCTTGTTGTGCCTTTCTTGGCTAGATTGAATTAGCCCTGCCCCATGAAATCCGATCTCCCCGTCCTGCTGGGAGCCCCTCAGGCAGGAGCACCCCAGTAGGTGCCTCCTAGCTGTTTGTCTTCTGGATTTGGGACAGGACTTCCCCTGTATGGATGCTCTCCGTAGGGATATCAGATGCACCTCCAGAGGCAGTGCAGAAGCAAGTGCACTGCATCAGCCTGTCATTGGGATCAGGGCTTTGGCCTTGGCAGCTTCTGCTTCAGCCACATCTCTGGGTGCCCAGCCTCAGGGCTTCTGACCCCTGTGGCCACCTCCACATTTGGGAATGTCTTGTAGTTTCAGAACGGTTGGTGGCTCCTTCCCTCCAAGCCCAGGTCTGAAGGCAGGACGGCAGTGAGGGTGGCAATGCTGTGACTCTCCTACAACAACCTTTGAACTCTTCCACTCTTCCATTTTGGTGGGGAAGCCCACCAAACAACATCTCATTGAGATGGACGTGTTCCCAGGGAATGTCTCAATTACAAGGAATCAACATTTCCCAGCTGAAATAAATGTTGTGCTGGAAAACTTTCTTTTTTTTTTTCTTTCAAAAGGACTTTTGGCTTCAGATTTTTTTTTTTTTAGACTGTGGCTTTTCTGTTTTGTGGCACACAAGCAGACAAGTTAGAGAAAACATAAAATATTCTTGCTGAAAGTTTGCAATATCTTGTCAATTTGTTTATTAAGACCAGAACAATAGCACATAAGAACCCCAAAATCAGAGGGAGAGAACATAGGCTACTGCCTATAACAGAGAGGCACAACTCACTGGGTACCTGCTGACTGACTGGTGCTAAGTCCCAAGTTTGTTCTGCCTTACTGAGCTGCCTAGCATGCAAGCACGTACAGAAACGCTGCCCAACATGTAACGTCACAGTATTCAATTTTAACACAACTGCAAATACATCAGAGCATCAACATTTTCTGTTTTATAAGGTCTCTCCTTTTTTGGAACCCTTGTTTCTAAAAAAGCCATGCGAGACTTGAATCAAATTTCAGTGACTAATTCTCATGTGTGTGGCATCATCATTAATGCGTGTTCTATGTAGTTAGGTTATTATCTTCTTTAGGAAATTTGGGGAAAGAGGAGCCCTGGGAAACCCTGTTCCCCTCCTCCCCTCATACACACTGCACATTTGCTGCTACCTGGTGCTGGCTGAGCAGTAGCATTGTGACATCAGAGAGGATCCACCACTCAGCACCCCGTCCCTCCAGTTCATTTGCATACTTGCGGAGAATGAATAGCAACCTGGCTACCATGGCAAGAGCTACCTTTGATGACTGATTGCCCCCTTATTACCAGAGCATCATTACACAAAGGAAGTTTGTAAAGAAACAGGGCCAGATGTGGATAGCCGCGATAGCCTCCTGCTGTGCTCATTTGAGTTTGTACTGTAGTAGGGTGCAGTGTTTCTTTACAAAGGGCAATTGTTTGCTACTTTCCTTAGTAAGGACTAGGTGAAATTAAGATGAAAAATTCCAGCCTCTTTTCTTGGATATTGTTTATCTGCTCCTTGCACATTCAGGGTTATAGCTTAGAACTTTAGCGGAAACTGAAGTTGCATAAAATGAGTTTTGTTTTAATACAGTTTAATTTAATTACTTTCAATTCTCTGATAAACACAGGATTGAGTGGTGAAAAAGGGACCTTCACAAAGATAAGAATGGCAATAAAATATATATTGAAAAGAACAGATGAGTAAGAGCTTCATTGTTTAAACAGTACATAGAAAGAAAAAACTATTATATATTAAGAAAAAAATAAGGAAAGTAACAAACCAAAAACCCCTTCATTTAACGTTACTTAAGTTTGCTTTCATTAATAAAATAAACCATAAAATAATTAGGAAAAGAAAGTCAGGATTTTCAAAAACGATTAATAGGTTACGAAATTTTTACTCTTCAGCTGACAGCCATTGGTTCTTGTTGTGCCATTTTTGGCTAGATCGAATTAGCCCTGCCCCGTGAAATCCGATCTCCCTGTCCTGCTGGACCCCCCAGCCAGGAGAACCCAGTAGGGGCCTCCTAGCTGTTTCTCTGCCCGGCTGGGGACAGGACTTCCTCTCCGTGGGGATATCAGACGCACTTGCAGAGGCAATGCAGAAGTGAGTGTGCTGCATCAGCCCGGTGTTGGGCTCAGGGCTTTGGCCTTGGCAGCTTCTGCTCCAGTCACATCTCTGGGCGCCCGGACTCAGGGCTTCTGAGTCCGGGCTGCAGCCAGGGCTGGGGCACTGGGCTCAGGACTTTCATGCCCTTCCCAACTCCTGACGGCACTCTGGGTACCTGGGCTCAGGGCTTCTGCCTGGCATCTGAAGTGAGAGCTCTGGGCTTCCCTTGCAGTTCCTTCTGGGGCTCAGGGGTCCATTTCTCTGAATGCCCCGAAAATGGTAGGAGCCGAGCTGTTCCCAAGTAATAGGTAGGAGCTGAGGTGCTACAACATGAAACCTCTCTGGGGCTCTTATCTGCTCCACAGGGATGTCTGTCTTCTCACTCAATTAGCAGTGGGAAAGGGGAAAATCCCAAGGAGGCTCCTCCTCGCGCTCACAGGCTGTCGGGGGCAGAGAATTCACCCCAAGGCCACGCTTGTGAGTCTGTATCATAACACGCATGCACAACAGCACTGCACAAAGTTTATAAACGTCACCTTAACTCTGATGGTTCCTAACGTTTAAAGGCCCCCAGGGGTGCAACTTGGAGCTGGGGTACCGCTGAGCTCTCTGTCTCCCCAGCCTGGGCTCCCTCTCACACTGCTGCTGGGAGAAGATGCAGCTCGCTCCCGTCCCTGCACTCACACAAACCTTTGCACAGGCAGGGACACACCCAGCTGCAGGGACCAGGAAGCTTCTCCCCAGCTCCCCAGCCTAGGTCCCCAGTGCTGCAGCGTCTTGCCCTGGCCAAAAGCCTGACGGGATCACTTTATTACCCAGTCTGCTCCTCCCTCCAAGTGGAGAGGATCATGCACCAGTCTCTGGTCCTGAGCAGGTGCCCCAACCACATCTAGCAAAACAAAGAGTTTTAGGGGGAAATAGAACACACATTGATTAACTATGCAAAGATAGGCTTGAAGGGATTGCAAGCAATGAGCGCACAGCTCAATGCAGGTTACCCAAGAACTGAACCAAAAGAACCCTCTGCTTTGGCCTCAGCGGCAGATCTGGGGCGGTGAGAGCTGAATTCCAGACTCATTTTCCTGCTCAGCCGCAGCTCTTTCCCCCAGGTCTCTCCCCTCGCCGGCAGGCTCCGGCTCAGCAGCTGGCTCCAGCCACCGCAAAGAGTCCGAACCCTCCCTGCCCCCCAGAGCTGGGCACAAAGGGGGCTAATGCAGATCTCTCCCCCATACAGACCCGGCTGGGGCAGCAGCAGCAGCAGCCCAGGCACCCACCGGCCCCCCAGCAGCCCCCACACTCCAAATGCCCTGCACCGCACACACCCGCCGGCCTCACAGCTCCTCCCCACTCTCCCATGGTCTCATGGGCTCATAGACTCATAGACTCGAAGGTCAGAAGGGACCATAATGATCATCTAGTCCCACCTCCTTCACAACGCAGGCCACACAATCTCACCCATCCACTTCTATAGCAAACCCCTAACCTATGTCTGACTTACTGAACTCCTCAAATTGTGCTTTGAAGACCTCAAGCTGCAGAGAATCCTCTAGCAAGTGACCAGTGCCCCATGCTGCAGAGGAAGGCGAGAAACCTCCAGGGCCTCTGCCAATCTGCCCTGGAGGAAAATTCCTTCCCGACCCCAAAGATGCTGATCACTTAAACCCTTAGCATGTGGGCAAGACTCACCAGACAGCACCCACGAGAGAATTCTCTGCAGTAACTCACATCCCAACCCATCTAACATCCCATCCAGACCACTGGACATACTTACCTGCTGAGAATCAAAGATCAATTGCCAAATTCATTGCCAAAATTAGGCTAGCCCATCATACCATCCCCTCCATAAACGTATTAAGCGTAGTCTTGAAGCCAGATATGTCTTTTGTCCCCAATACTCCCCTTGGAAGGCAAGTCTAAACTCCCTAGTGTCCACTTGATAGCCACTGGTTCTTCTTCTTCTGCACAGCATCGCTCGTGGAGAACAAGGACCTGCACATCTACAGTCGTACTCTATCTTTGTTTCAAGAATGAAAACAAACTAGCGCCTCAGAGGACCGGAACGGATTTCAGCTGATGGACAGCTTTGCTCAGTGTTTGTACATTTTAACAGGAATATATTGAATGATTAAATTCATTTCACGTCCCCGTTCAGCGGAACTCCTGAACATACAGGAGATGGATATGAAAATATAGATCAATTAAAAAAGAGGACATGTAAGAGAGCAGCTGGACTTAAACCAGAAACCTCTCGATCCACCCTCAAATGCACCACCACTGAGTTCCCTGAGGCAGCTGAGTGTTGGAGCCAGTGATCTTGAAGAGTATGAAGGGGACACTTATTTCAAAGAGCTTCTCTTCCATTCCCAGACATGAGTGGTTTTAAAAATGGAGTTTCATTCCATTTTCTATGTGCATGTAAACACCACAGCTTGCACAATCCCCACAACTGCTCAGTCTCACCAGAGCACAATAACTTTGGAGGCCCCACACCCAGCTACCCAGCTCTGCGGCCTTTAACCTCTTCAGCAGTTCTCCAATGCCTTAAAGCCACAGGGCACAGCATGGAATTTCACCCCATTAATCCTAAATCAATTTGGATGAAAAATCTTTGCAAAAATATTTTGTTTTCCAAACCAAAAGCATCTCCCGTTTGTGGCGTCCCCTTAAACTGTCTCTTCGCACACAAAGAGGAGACACTTTAATTTGGAAACGAGAGAAGATGCTTCAGTCAGGGTAAGCAGTTGCTCCCCTTCATGATTGAAAGATCATAAAATGCCAGTAAAATTGACTTTCAGCCCTTTCACAGCAGACCCCACTGACGGCATCTCCCCGGGGCCGGGTGGAGCCAGCTCACCTTATCAAACCTTCCCATACCCAGGGGAACGGGAAAGTGCGAGGCTGCAGCGCCACCTAGCGGCCACAGGACAAATCACCGTCTGCTGCACCTGTGGGCACTGGGAGTTCGCTTAACATGGAAAGCTGCCTAATGCAAGTTGGCAAAATGGGGGTCTGCTGCACTACATCATCATCTGCAATGACTCAACCCGATAGGACACCTCCTGTGCTACGCTGCTACTAGTGACCCTCTCAAACAGGTCTCCACAGCTCCCCAGCCTCCCCCCACCAGGAGGCAGCTAGGAGAGGCTTGTTACACTGCTCTACAGCCAAAATGCTTCTGAAATAAATGGAGTCCAACTTTACTAATTCTGGGTCACTGAGAACGAAAATGATGCTTAAAATTCTTGATTGGCTCTAGTTTTCAAGATATGCTATTGAGTCAGTATTTATGACCCTTGACTCGGGAATGGCGGAGGATAAGTGAGTTATAAAGGGACGGGATCTCAATTTAAACCAGTAATGACTAAAATACATCTTTGACTGGATCTATGAATAAATCTGTGAATGGCTTTGGACAGTACTTGCTTTTTAGGCAAAACAATGAAGGATACAATCTGAAGCTGGGATTGCCTCATACATGATATGAATTGCATCATGTTATTCCTAGAAGTCATGGATGATGCAATCATAACGAAGCTGAACCAATTGCCCTATATCAGCTCTAGAAATCATACAGTGTCTTGCTCTCTTATTTGTCAGTGTTTGATTTTGCAAAGGGACCCATTTCTCTTTAGCCAAAGTGAGCAGAGATGCCTCCTACTTGTGTGAACAGTGCAGATAACTTGTGCTATGTTTGTGGTGAAGTGACTTTTGCATCACAAAAGTGCAGTATAAACACTATGGTTAAGAAAGCCTACCACTTTTCTTTTGGCTGCAAAATTGGAGATCAGGTGTGTGTTGGAAGCAATGAGTGTGGCAATCTCAGTGAACCGACGGAGGGTGACGGTGGTCAGAGACAGACAACGGAAAGTTAAAGGGGCAACGATGGGCATAACGATGATGATTGTGTTGTATTTCATTCCTTAGATCTGATGCCAGCGCCCGTCCCTTTAGCCATGTAGTTTACCAAGAGTAAAACTAAATATCTGTTGAGATACAAGGGAGAGTCTGTGTCCATTCCTGCTAGCTGCACAGGGGATTGACGTTGCTGCTTTCAATCCTCCGGCTCTGCCGAGACAAGGAACAATTCAGGCGGTCACTGAACTGAAGAAGGGAGATGATTTTCTGACAGGGAGGGACGGCTCCTCTTAAAGGTGTTTGGCAGGCAGCCTCCTTCCCAGGTCTGTCCCGACAACACCCAGTTGAAAAGGGACCCTCCCCAGCCCTCCTCAGCCTGGTGAAAATGAGCGAGTGAGTGAGCGTGGGGGAGAGCGAGCGACGGAGGGAGATGGATTGAGCGGGCCGGGACCTCGGTGAAGGGGCGGGATGAGGGTGTTCAGTTTTGTTGGGTCAGAAAGTTGGCAACCCCAGATCCAGGGGAAACAACTCAAACACCCAACGAGTCTGGCCAGGGGCAGGACATCAGCTTTGAGGGGAGGGGTGGGTGTGGCAGTGACATCACAAAGGTCTTTTGCAGGAACTCGGCCTATTGGGCAAAGGTGGTGGGGAGGGGGTGACCTCACAGAGAGACCCCGACATCAGCCGGGCAGGACAGAGGTGCAGGGCCAGGCCAGTCTCTGAGACCTCCCGGCTTTGCTGCCGCAAGTCTCCTTCGCGAGGTCTCTCCTCGAGGGCTGAGAGAGAATTAGGATTCAGAGTTGTGAGCATGAGGAGGAACCTCTGTGGAGTTTTCTCCTTTCCTACCACTGATTGTGCCGAAAACAAACTTCCCTTTGAGAAGGTAAGAGGCTCAGAGAGCTTTGGAACCTGTTCCGTCTGATCCACCTGACGCAGGCAGCATTCTAGGCCCAGACAGCACTGGCTTCAGGTGGCAGAATTTGATTTCCTCCCTAGGTTTTGATGATTGGAATCCCTGGGGACATTGGGGTGTATCCTTTTTGGTTTATCTTTTCCTCTTTCCTCCCTCCTTTCTCCTCTTCTCTTGCTTCTTTTTTCCCTTTTCCAGCTTCCCTCTCTCTACCTAGGAGGGACGGGTCTGGAGTGCGGGCAGGGGAGGGGTATTGCTCTCATTGCGGGAGGTCCTCACCAAGAGGTGGGTCTGGGTCTGAGAGTGATCCCCTCTGATGGTGTCCTGGGCCGTCCTTTGGGACATCTGGTGAGACCCCTCAGCCTCCTGCCCCTCAGAGTCTCAGTGCTCATTGGCTGAGCAGGGGGCTATCGACACCAAGGAGACTCAGGTCAGTTTGGTCTCTTTTCAAATCAGGCAAATAAGTCACAACCAATCCAATGTATGGAATTAATCTTGCTGCTTCTCTTCATTAATTGTCTCTTGGCAGGTCTTGATTTTCAATAATGTCCTAGGTCTTCTAAAATACTTGCTGAATAATTACTATGAACCACTGTTGGTCTCTAGCTCACTTGAGGGCACTTTATTCTGATCACTCAATGTGTGAAATTCAAGATGTGAGAGAGAGGCTGAAAGTCAGGAGCAGTGTTTCCTCTAATTTGTTATGTCCATGTGTGGAATGAATTTTGTTTTGGGCACAAATATGGAGGTGAGGTGTGACACATCACCTGCATATTGCGCTCCTTACAAAATTCATTCTGCACATGGATGGTGTGTGGCAGGGGTGAGGCTGAAAGGTTTGGAGTGTGGGAGGGGCTCGGGGGGGGGTTGGGGCGCAGTGATGTGAGGGCTCCGGCTGGGGGTGCAGGCTCTGGAGTGGGGCTGGGAATGAGGAGATTGGGGAGCAGGTTGCCCCAGGGAGAAAGAACTGCCCCCTCCAGCCCTCTCTCCCCACAGCAGCTCAGGGCCAGATGAGAGGGCACCTGTCTCCAAGCCGCAGCAGCGCCGGTGGGGCTGGGTTGGGACTGAGGGAGGCAACAGGATTTATTTTTCCGAAGTCAAAAGGAGGAAGGGATGGAGTTATGCTTCAGTTTTTACCTCATAAACTTATTCCTGTCTAACCTACAGGACACTATGGGAATAAGACACTATGTCATGTGGTGACATCACAAGAGCAGAGGATGTGAGAACTACAGCAACTGAGAGGGTGGGGGATTTAGAGTCGGATTGTTTCAAATGCTGCATTTGTCGGCTGACATTTAACAGCAACGCTTAGCTAACACAATGGAGAAAGGAATTCTCTGCTAAAGATTCAACCTGCCCCTTTGGCCAACTCCACCCCTTCCCTGACCGGAGTGTGCTCAGAACACCTCTCCCGCCAGCCTCCCCCCCCCCCACATACACAAGCGCACAGCTGGGCACCCAGCACAAAGCAAGGGAGGGGGTTGCTTGGCTTGTTTTACTTTTTACTTTTCAAAAGGCTTTTTAAAAAGCATTTTCTGCCCCTGTTCCCCATGGTGAGGAAGCAGATGGTTAGTTAAACAAAAGTTAAACAAAAGTTAAAAGGTAGAGTGACTAAAATGAAATCCCTGCAAGTTGCATGGGCCCTTTTTAAAGACACCATAATAGAGGCCCAACTTCAATGTATACCCCAAATTAAGAAACACAGTAAAAGAACTAAAAAAGAGCCATCGTGGCTTAACAACCATGTAAAAGAAGCAGTGAGAGATAAAAAGACTTCCTTTAAAAAGTGGAAGTCAAATCCTAGTGAGGCAAATAGAAAGGAGCATAAACACTGCCAACTTAAGTGCAAGAGTGTAATAAGAAAAGCCAAAGAGGAGTTTGAAGAACGGCTAGCCAAAAACTCCAAAGGTAATAACAAAATGTTTTTTAAGTACATCAGAAGCAGGAAGCCTGCTAAACAACCAGTGGGGCCCCTTGACGCTCAAAATACAAAAGGAGCGCTTAAAGACGATAAAGTCATTGCGGAGAAACTAAATGAATTCTTTGCTTCAGTCTTCACGGCTGAGGATGTTAGGGAGATTCCCAAACCTGAGCTGGCTTTTGTAGGTGACAAATCTGAGGAACTGTCACAGATTGAAGTGTCACTAGAGGAGGTTTTGGAATTAATTGATAAACTCAACATTAACAAGTCACCGGGACCAGATGGCATTCACCCAAGAGTTCTGAAAGAACTCAAATGTGAAGTTGCGGAACTATTAACTAAGGTTTGTAACCTGTCCTTTAAATCGGCTTCGGTACCCAATGATTGGAAGTTAGCTAATGTAACACCAACATTTAAAAAGGGCTCTAGAGGTGATCCCGGCAATTACAGACCGGTAAGTCTAACGTCGGTACGGGGCAAATTAGTTGAAAAAATAGTTAAGAATAAAATTGTCAGACACATAGAAAAACATAAATTATTGAACAGTAGTCAACATGGTTTCCGTAAAGGGATATCGTGTCTTACTAATCTATTAGAGTTCTTTCAAGGGGTCAACAAACATGTGGACAAGGGGGATCCGGTGGACATAGTGTACTTGGATTTCCTGAAAGCCTTTGACAAGGTCCCTCACCAAAGGCTCTTACGTAAATTAAGTTGTCATGGGATAAAAGGGAAGGTCCTTTCATGGATTGAGAACTGGTTAAAAGACAGGGAACAAAGGGTAGGAATTAATGGTAAATTCTCAGAATGGAGAGGGGTAACTAGTGGTGTTCCCCAAGGGTCAGTCCTAGGACCAATCCTATTCAATTTATTCATAAATGATCTGGAGAAAGGGGTAAACAGTGAGATGGCAAAGTTTACAGATGATACTAAACTACTCAAGATAGTTAAGCAGATTGTGAAGAACTTCAAAAAGCTCTCACAAAACTAAGTGATTGGGCAACAAAATGGCAAATGAAATTTAATGTGGATAAATGTAAAGTAATGCACATTGGGAAAAATAACCCCAAATATACATACAACATGATGGGGGCTAATTTAGCTACAACGCGTCAGGAAAAAGATCTTGGAGTCATTGTGGATAGTTCTCTGAAGATTTCCACGCAGTGTGCAGAGGCGATCAAAAAAGCAAACAGGATGTTAGGAATCGTTAAAAAGGGGATAGAGAACAAGACGGAGAATATAGTATTGCCCTTATATAAATCCATGGTATGCCCACATCTCATAGCCTGAGAAATAGAGGCCGGATTAGGCCATCAAATTGTTTCTCAACTGACACCTCTGTGAAAAACTCATTGTGGGGTGAGGAACAGACTCTGCTGTTTTACTGGGTAGCCTGCTTGCTCCCCAGAATCAATAATGACCAAGTGGGGAGATCTTGGGGTGCAACTCAAACATCGAACCGGGCTGGCCAGGGGCAGACATCAGGCCTGCAAGGGAAAGGCGAGTGTGGCAGTGACTTCACAAAGGCCTTTGGCAGGAATTCAGCCTATTGGGCAAAGACGATGAGGCGGATGTGACCTCACAGAGCTCCCTTGACAACAGCCAGGCAGGACAGGGATGGGGCAGGGGGAAGCTCGGAGACCCCTGTAGCCTGGTTGCAGCAAGCCTCCATCTTTGCTGTCCCTCCTTGTGCTGACAGAGTACAGGAGCTCATTCAAAGAGAAGGGTAAGCGGTGAGCCTAAGGGAAGAAATATTTACTAATGAGCTCTTCACTTTAGCAGATAAAGGTTAAGAGCAGACAATGGCTGAAAGTTGAAGCCTAGACCAATTCACACTAGAGAGAAAGCGCGCATTTTTAACCTCAGGGTTTGGAGCCATTCACCGAGGGTTGTGCTGGATCCTCCACAACTGGCCTTTTTAAAAAAAAATCAAGATTGTGTGATTTTCTAAACAATCTGCTTTAATTTCTGTGGGAATTATTTTCAGGGAAATTCAATGGCCGATGTTAAATAGAAAGTCAGACCAGAGTGGTTCCTTTTGGCCTTGGAATTTATGAATCTGTGACTCGCTGCGGGTGTTTGAAATTTGTCCTTTTGGGCTTCCCTCTTCCTCCTTTCCTCTTTTCTCATCTTCTCTTTCCTCTTATTCCATTTCTTCCTGCTGATCTTCTTCCTGGGATCAGGTAATGAAAGTCTGCATCATCATGGAAATGCACAAGAGGACTGAATTAAGGGTGCCCAGGGCAACACTTATTTGGACATTTGCTAACAAGAGAACGTAAAATTTCGTAACCTTTTAATCGTTTTTGAAAATCTTGACTTTGTATTTCCTAATTATTTTATGGTTTATTTTATTGATGAAAGCAAACGTAAGTAATGTTAAATGGAGGTTTTTTTGGTTTGTTAATTTCCCTATTTTTTTCTTAATATATAATAGTTTTTTCTTTCTATGTACTGTTTAAACAATGAAGCTCTTACTCATCTGTTGTTTTCAGTATATATTTTATTGCCATTCTTAACTTTGTGACAGGCCCTTTTTCACTACTCAATCCTGTGTTTATCAGAGAATTGAAAGTAATTAAATTAAACTGTATTAAAACAAAACTCATTTTATGCAACTTCAGTTTCAGTGAAAGTTCTAAGCTATTACCCTGAATGTGCAAGGAGCAGATAAATAATATCCAACAAAAAACTGGAATTTTTCATTTTATTTTCACCTAGTCCCTACTAAGGAAAGTAGCAAACAATTGCCCTTTGTAAAGAAACACTGCACCGTACTACAGTACAAACCCAAATGAGCAAAGCAGGAGGCTATCGCGGCTATCCACATCTGGCCCTGTTTCATTACAAGCAACCTTTCTGTAATGATGTTCTGGTAATAAGGAGGCAATCAGTTGTCAAAGGTAGCTCTTGCCATGGTAACCAGGTTGCTAGTCATTTTCCCCAAGTATAAGAACATAAGAACGGCCGTACCGGCTCAGACCAAAGGTCCATCTAGCCCAGTATCTGTCTACCGACAGTGGCCAATGCCAGGTGCTCCAGAGCCAGAAGAGTACCCTGAAGTGACCTACCACAGGACAGGCCCAACAAAGAAAATAACAGAACGCCACTAGCCGTCACCTTCAGCCCCCAACTAAAACCTCTCCAGCGCATCATCAAGGATCTACAACCTATCCTGAAGGATGATCCCTCACTCTCACAGACCTTGGGAGACAGGACAGTCCTCGCTTACAGACAGCCCCCCAACCTGAAGCAAGCACACACCACACAACAACAATAATAACCAAGGAACCTATCCTTGCAACAAAGCCAGTTGGCAACTCAGTCCACATATCTATTCAGGGGACACCATCATAGGACCTAATCACATCAGCCCCACCATCAGGGGCTCCTTCACCTGCACATCTACCAACGTGATATATGCCATCATGTGCCAGCAATGCCCCTCTGCCATATACATTGGCCAACCCAGACAGTCTCTACATAAAAGAATAAAAGGACACAAATCAGACGTCAAGAATTATAACATTCAAAAACCAGTCGGAGAACACTTCAACCTCCCTGGACGCTTGATTACAGACCTAAAAGTCGCAATTCTTCAACAAAATAACTTTTCCAAAAAAATTTCCCCATGCTAATTTTTCCCCTAGTGTTACTCACACCTTCTTGTCAACTGTTTGCTATCCTGATTATCACTACAAAAAGTTTTTTTTCTCCTGCTGATAATATCCCACCTTAATTGATTAATCTTGTTAGAGTTGGTATGGCAACCCCCATTTTTTCATGTTCTCTGTATATATATCTTCTTACTGTATTTTCCACTGCATGCATCTGATGAAGTGGGTTTTAGCCCATGAAAGCTTATGCCCAAATAAATGTGTTAGTCTCTAAGGTGACACGAGTACTCCTTGTTCTATAAACTACAATAGGGCCAGGATTTCATCCCATGATATCAAAATTCATCTTAGTAAAAGTATCAATGAATCAGTTTGCAGGATTTATATCAAGCATCCTAAAGTAGTTTACATATTGCTCTAATTAAGAGATCATCTCTCTGCTGGAGAATGTTATCTTAGGATAATGGTCTCCAGCTGCCGAAGCATTTATGGAAAAAATGTTGACGTGTGATATTTATTTTCAAAACCTAAGGCTTTGATCCTCTCTCAATGTTCTGTTACGATGACTTTGTTTCTGTTCAAATTATCAGAATATATATCTAATAATTTTCTCAGCTGAATGTTGAAGCAGTAAAGTAACAGATGTTTCCCAAACAGTTATTGACCTGAAGCATCGTGATTCGTTTAGAACAACTTATTGTTTGATTCAGCCAGTCAGATCAGTTCAGTTTATCCACAAAAACACATCCAGAGAAAGTTGACAATGGTGATGGAGAGAGGGTGGGTGAGAGGGGCTGAGCTGTTGTCTTAAATACTCTTTATGCATCTGATTAATTAGCAGAATATTTGGGGCACGGGACCATTGTTTTGTTAGACAGTGCCTAGAACAATGAGGCCCCGAACCCTGATTGGTACAAATCATAATAGAAAGAACTGGGTGGAAATTGCTGAAGGGCCCGATCTTGCTCTAATTGAAGTCAATGGAAAAAATTCCATTGATTTCAATGGTGTAGAATTGAACCACAAAGGAGGCAGTTGGGGGAGGGATACCGCTGGGATAGGTTTACAGAAGGACAAGTGGCATTTGGGACTTCAGACACCTTGCAGAGCCAGAATGAAGTGACATACACAGAAGCAAAGACAGAGGGGTGGTTGGTGAAGCTGTTAACAGCTGGGAGGTCCAGATATGTGAGCCACACTCAACAAAGTGAACATGTACAAGCACCGGGGCCAGAGTTTATTGTTTCCTGAATACTTTAAACAGGATCATTACATGCTGAAATAGATGAGTATTGCTAGAGTTATGAAGGCAAAATTGTCCTGTTAGATTGCACCTGGGGAAATCTGGGTTTTGTTTTATCTGTTGGTTTTATGGTTACTGTATATTTTGTTCCTGTCCTCTTTATAAAGTGCTGCTGATTTTTTTATATTGTTCCTTATTCATTTGATGCCAGGGCCTTATTATATCCCGTTGTTGTTTTTAGGCTACTCTTGTGGAGTATGAAATATAATTAAAAGGCCACATTTTCAAAGGATCCTCCTCTATTCAGGCGTGTAGAAGTTTTCATGCAAATAGCAGCATGTGCATGTTTCAGGTAACAGCAGATGCATGCACAGGTGATAGATTCAGACTTGCAGTGCTCAGAAAGTGTGCATACAGATATTTGCATGGATTTAAATAGAGGCCACTTTTTGAAAACGTGTCAAAAAATATCAGTAAGTTAGGCCACCTTATAACTAGGTTACATTTAAATAGCTACATAAGTGGGATCAGGGAGATCTACTTTGTCCTGAGCTGTTACAATTGAAAAGTGCTGGGTCACTTTAACAATTTCAAACCCCTATAAAGAACCCCTTGTTATGGCAGGAGTCTTGTAGGTGATGTATGTGATGATGAATATGCCAGAAAAATTCCAAGATATCGTGTGTAATTGAGCAAAACCCCAGGTTTAATGGAATTGAAAAGTACTTGTGTCACAGATGTAGGCAATTACTGTTCATAAAGGGGCACCCGCAACTTGAAAATCATTTCAATCAGAAAATGCTGCATCTACTATTGTTACAATTAGCCACGGAGGTTGCTGTCACTGAAAGGGATTAATGAAAAAATAACATTTTCATCTCTTGTTTTCATTTGTTTGCTGTGTGCATTTGGCAGGTCTCTGTGTAATAGTCCTTGTGTGATGGTGCCTGCCCTTCCCTATGCTACTGAAGAATGTGCTGATCAGTACTGTGGTAGCAGAACTGAAACTGAAAAGGTAGCAGGCAGGACTATGCACAAAGAGAAAAGGGATGTAGACCTGCCCTTTGTACCCTGCAGGACCTGTGGTCACAGGCCCTTCCTAATTTGGGGGGAACCAAGGAATATAAAAAGTAATCTCTTGTAAATTGAACCAATGTTGTCTGACTGCTAGAGTTGGAATCTTGATACTAATTTTTCCTAATGATTGTAAGTTATTTACAGTCACCTGGCTGGCCTTTGAGGACTGACAAATCACAGCCAGAAGCCCCCTCGAGGTTTGAAACCTGTTCAGTCTCAGTCATCTGGTGAGAGTTGAATTCTAGGCATGGAAAAAACGAGCTTAAGGAGGCAGAATTTTATTGTGTACCTGGGATTTTGTCCCTTAGATTCACTGGGGACATTGGGGTTTGTCCTTTGTTTCACCTTTTCATCCATCCCTCCCTCCCTCCTTTCTCTTCGTCTCTTGCTTCTTTTATCCTTTCTTCTATTCCCCTCCCAAAACCAGGAGAGGGGTGTGTGTGTGTGTGTGTTGCGGGGCAGTGATCCCCACCAGTGACCTGGGCCATCCTTTGGGCTCTCTGGTGAGAACTCTCAGCCTCCCATCCTCAGTTTCTACCCTGATTGGCTGAGCAGGGGGTTATTGCCAGAGAAGAGACTCAGGTCTTGTTGTTCTTTTTTAAGACCAAGTAAATAAGTCATAAGCAGTTGTATGTTTGATGAATTTTGCTGCTTCTCTGCACTAATTGTCTCTGAGCAGTTCATGATTCTCTCTAACATTGCAGTTCTCCTAAAATACTGGCTGAATACTTACTGTGCACTGTTGCTGGTCTGGAGCTCATCTGAGAGCACTTTACTCAGATCATTCAATGTAGGAAATTTAAGATCCGATGCTTAGTTTGAAAATCAGGGCTCTTGGGTCTTATTCCCAACTCTGCCACTGATTATGCGACCTAAGACAAGTTAATTATCCTTTCTCAGCCTTATCTTCTCCCTCTTTCAAGTAGGGATAATAATGATCCACTCCTACCTACCTCACGGTGGGTGGAGATAGGGCCAACTCTAGGTTTTTTGCTGTCCCAAGCAAAAAAAAAAATTGACTGCCCCCACCCCAGCCCTGGGCTCCTCCCTGAATCTCCCTGCTGCCCCAGCCCTGGGCTCTGCCCCCTCCACCCACACCCCCTGCTGCCCCAGTTCTGGGCCTCCCCCCCAACCTGTACCCCCCTGCTGCCAGCCCTGGGCTCTCCCCCACACACCCGCACCCCATGCCATCCCAGCCCTGGGCTCTCCCCCACACACACCAGCACCCTCTGCCACCCCAGCCTTGGGATCTTCCCCACACATGCACCCCGTGCTGCCCCAGCTCTGGGCTCCCCCCACCCACTTGCACCCTCCTTCCACCCCAGCCCTGGGTCACTGGTAACTTGCTCCCAGAGTGGGTCATTCAGCAGGAATTTTGGATGTGCACAGAACACAGACAGGATTGGTTCCCATATGGTTACAGAACTGCAGTAACATGGAACAATTTCCAGCTTGTGTGATTAAAGGATATCTGGATGCATATTATAAGACTGTCCTACAGAAATGAGGAAACGTTGAGGTGCCTTTATTATTCTTATGTTCCATTCTTTGTTTCTATGGGCAATTTGCCAATGCAATATCACTGTCTTCCTTTTAAACAAATAAAACTATAAAACAAACAAACAAAGGCAATGGCTGTTGAAAATAGCAATTCCAGTCCTAAAAACCACTGGGAAGCATTTCTTGCTCAAGTTGATCCTACTTTTTCTACAGCAAATTACAGTGAATCAGTATATTTGATTTGGGAGAAATGAAGTAACAGCTGCCCAAATTGAGCTTCAGCACTCCTGAATTTTGAGGGTGTTCAAATCTGGAAGGCAGGTGCTAGATTCCCTTTCTGAATATTAGCTAAATCTGGAAAGGAAAAGTCAATTTCTGCTTCGATGGCTCAGAAGTGGAAATCCTCTACGTGCCTGGTACTGTATCTAAAGCTGCCCAGGTCCAGTAGAGCCTCTCCTCCCTTACTCTTAAATTCTAGTGGGATCCACGTACCTCCCTTGCTAGGATTCAGATAAAGAGGGGAACTGTCCATTTAGTCCACCCAATTCCTTCCTTGGGGGCTGCAAGGTGAGGTCACACCAGTATGTCTAATCCAGTCTGGGGATGTCTTCTGAAGGGGATATCTAGGGCAAAGCCTTCTACAACTTGGGCACACTCGTTCCCCATTCACAGTGCCACCCCGCTCTAGCAGTGAGCTCTCCATTCACAGCAAGCTGCGGCTTGAGGTTTCAGCTACCATACTCCCTCCCCCTGCCTTTCCTGTTGATAGTGGCCAAGGGAATGCTGAGAAATGTAGTTTTTTCCCTGCTCCAGAGCGGGCTCTATAGGCAGGGAGCTAACCAAGGAACTACAGCTCCCAGGGCCCCCTGTTGGTTCTCAGCTCCCAGGCTGGATCCCTGCTGGCTGCCGCCCCTGCAAATGGGCTGCTCCAAGCACCTGCTTGCTTTGCTGGTGCCTAGAGTCGCCCCTGCCTCCACCCATCCTGCACCCCCACCCTGTGGCCCAGCCTGGAGCCTGCACCCAGCACCCAAACTCCATTCCAGAGCCCAACCTCTCAACCATCCCACACCCCAAACCCCTGCCCCAACCCAGGGCCTGCACCCCAGACCTCCTTGCCCGACCCAAACTCCCTTGCAGAGCCTGAGGCAGGTGAGGGGCAGAGTTCGTCGGGGGGGAGGGCTCTGTGCAGTAATATAGTGACTCCTTGGGTCTTTGAATGAGGCTTTATACTTGGGGTGAGGGGATGAGGAGGCAAGCAGCGAGTCGGTGGATGGAGAGGGGCAAATCTCCCAGATTCAAAATCTGTGACTGTGTCTGTTGGTCCTTCTAGCTGCTTTTCTCTGGGCTGGGGGTTGTTCCCACAGGAAGGTGTTTGCTTCTTATCCCCGAGGCCATCAGTATGTCTGCTCTTCTCTAGTCAGCCCACTTGCCAAGCTTGATTGTCCTTGGTTGGGCTGCCAGCCCCTCTCCAAGGATTGCAGCTGTCTGGAGGTACTGCCCTCCACGCCTTGCTCAGTCACACCTCATTCATTCAACAGGGCAGTTGATTACCAAGTGGGGGGGAGATCTTATTCTACTTCTAGCAAAAAGACACTTTTCTTTTACCTTAATTACACTACCTTAGGGGCCCGCTATAACATATTACCAAGGTTCAATACAAAGTCATATACAAGTTATAAAAAAATGCATAATGCAGAGATTTATATACAACTGCATTGATTGACTGCATTGATTGACTATGCAGTAATATAGTGACCCCTGGTCTTTGAATGAGGCTTCATACTTGCCTCATTAATGCAGAGAAGCAGCAAAATCCATCAAACATATAAGTGGTTATGACTTATTTACTTGGTCTTAAAAGAGAACAAAAAGGCCTTGAGTCTCCTCCCTGTCATTAACCCCCTGCTCAGACAATCAGGGTAGAGACTGAGGATGGGAGGCTGAGGGGTCTCACCAGAAAGCTCAAAGGATGGCCCAGGTCACTGGCGGGGATCACTGCCCCAGCACTAATGCAGCTCCACAGTTTGGGGTGGACCTCCCACAGTGAGAGCTGCCGAGCACTCCCCCGCAACACACACACACACACACACACACACACACACACACACACACCCTCTCCTGGTGTTAGGAGGGGAACAGGAGAAAGGAGAAAAGAAGCAAGAGAGGAAGAGAAAGGAGGGATGGATGGAGGAAAAGATGAAACAAAAAGGACAAACCCTAATGTCCTCAGTGATTCTAAGGGACAAGATCCCAGGTTTGGAATAAAATTCTGCCTCCTTAAGATCATGTTTTCCATGAATTCAACTGTCACCAGATGGATCAGACTGAACAGTTTCAAACCTCGATGAGGCTCTTACCTTCTAAACAGGGTCGGCTGTTTTCAAGTAAAATCACTAAAAGGGAAGGAGAAAACTCGAAAGAGGTTCCTCCTGGCGCTCAGGTACGTGAACCCCAATATTCCCCCAGTCCTCAAAGAGAGACCTGGAGAAGGAGACTTGCTGAAGCAAAGCCACAGGGTCTATGAGGTTTCCCTGGCCCCTCGCCCCTGTCCTGCCTGGCTGATGTCAGCATCTCTCTGTGAGGTCACCACCTCCCCACCACCTTTGGCCAATAGTCTGAGCCCCTGCAAAAGGCCTTTGTGATGTCACTGCCACACCCCTCCCTTGCTGGGCTAATGTCCTGCCCCTGGCCAGGCACTTTGGAGGTTTGAGCTACTCCCTGTGGATCACCCCACTCAAGGAGCATTCGTTCTAGGAAGCAAGCCGGATAGACAGGAAAACATCAGACGCTGCTGCTCCCAATGGTACATTCAGTTCTAAAGAAATTAGTCGACTTTATTGCCAGAAGAGACCATTAGAGCATCTAATCTGACCCCTGCATATCACAGGCCTCCTGTATGACACACTAGCTACTTTTGGGGTAAACACATTCCAGAAAGGCATCCAGTCATCATGAAATGACGTCACGAGATGGAGAATCCACCACTTTCCTTGGTAGCTTGTTCCTGTGGTGAATCATCCTCGCTGTTGAATATTTGTGCCTTAATTGTAATATGAATTTGTCTCTTTTCACCTTCCAGCCATTGGGTTTTTTTTATACCTTTCTCTGCTACATTAAAGAGCCCTTTAATAGCCAAACTTTTCTCTCCAGTAAGGCACTTCAACATTTCAATGAAGTCACCTTTCAATCTTCTTTTGATAAGCTAAACAGGTTGAGCTCTTTCAGTAGCTGACTAGAAGGCATTTTTCTCCAGCCCTCAGAACATTTGGTGGCTCTTTGCTTTCTCAACTCCAATTTCACACCATCTTTTTCAAATGAGGACACCAAAACTGGAGGCAGTATTCCAGTATCAGTCTCAATGATACCATGTCACCTCCTGTGACGTTCTTGATATAATCTGTAACTGTATAGATCACCGTTGCGACCACTGTTCTATATTTGCAGCCAATATTGTATAAAGGTGGACACATAAAAGGTCTATGGAGAGGTTATGATTGGCTGATTATAATTATGCTATCTCTAGATATGTATCATTTTTGTAGTTGACATTATGAATATTGGCTCTATGCTGCCTGTATTTCCAACTTGTGCTATGCTTCTGGGGAACACCCCAGCCAGACAAATTGGTGTCAGCTCTGCCTAGCCTGCTTGATGGCCCATTAAGGACCATCAGCTATACAACGGACCCATTGAGAGAAGGCAGATATGCCTTGTGGCTCAGCAAGGTGTGCAGGGACCTGCCTATGGACAGAACTCTAAGGTTTTTCGATGTCACGTGCTGGATAGAGTGTCCTTGGGACAAAGAAAGCAAAGACCACATGGCAAGAGACTATAAAAGACTGACGCCTCATCTCCATCTTGTCTTCAGTCCTGCTTCCTACCTCTGGAGGGACTTTGCTACAAACTGAAGCTCTGTACAAAGGACTGAATGGCCCATCCCAGTTGTGGATGTACTCCAGAGACTTGATTTGAACCTGCAGTTTATTCCATCACTGCTACAAGCCTGAACCAAGAACTTTGCCAAAGTACAAGTTTTGCCCAGGGCACCATTTCCCTAACGCTGGTCCTTGGTAACATTTCTTGATGGGGGAGGCAGGGGGAGGGGCGAGAGACGAGGTGTTTTCTCTCTGTTTCTTTCCTCTCCATTTTCTGCTCCTTCCTTCAATTCCAGAAACCTCCCTTGTGTTTCAGACTGTGCAGTGACACCCTCCCCAGCCCAGGACTATGGAGTCTTTGGAGCAGAAAGATCCTAGGAGCTAAGGATGAATCCAGGGGTGAGTAGCTGGCAGGAAGGAGTCCTAGCAACTCGTCTGGGAGTGCAGGGGAGGAATGACTCCCCCTTCTCTACATTCTCCCCATGGTGCTCTGCGGAGCAGGGAGGGTTGTGTGATAAATTCCATCTAACATTCCCCTTTGATCCAAGCCGAGAGACATCTCAGCTATGCACGATCCCCTTGGCAGCACCAAACAAGGGATGTTTTCCACTGCCCAGGAGACCCAGCCAGGGACTGATGTGCTGGAGATATGTTGGGAAAAGGGACTGTCTGAATTGCCAAGGCAGGAAGCAAACAATCTACAGCAACATCATTAACCACAAACACACTCTAACCATGCTCCAGCCAGAAGGGAAATGGGCAGGAATTCTTGCTGTTCAGCCATGGCCACACATCCAGAGCTGCACAGCAGTGAGGGTGCTGGGCAAGCTGGTCTGAGCGAACAGTTGGAAATAATCCTTCAGTGAGAACAGAACCAGAGTGTAGACAGGCGCCAGTGTTAAGTGGTTGAGGCTGAGGCTTTAGGAAGCTGGCCTACAATACCATAGGGATCTTTCTGTGGAGGTTTGATTCTTGCCACCTAGGGGAAGCTGGTGTGTGAACATAAGAACATAAGAAAGGCCGTACCGGGTCAGACCAAAGGTCCATCTAGTCCAGTATCTGTCTACCGACAGTGGCCAATGCCAGGTGCCCCTGAGAGAGTGAACCTAACAGGCAATGATCAAGTGATCTCTCTCCTGCCATCCATCTCCATCCTCTGACAAACAGAGGCTAGGGACACCATTCTTACCCATCCTGGCTAATAGCCATTTATGGACTTAGCCACCATGAATTTATCCAGTCCCCTTTTAAACATTGTTATAGTCCTAGCCTTCACAACCTCCTCAGGTAAGGAGTTCCACAAGCTGACTGTGCGCTGCGTGAAGAAGAACTTCCTTTTATTTGTTTTAAACCTGCTGCCTATTAATTTCATTTGGTGACCCCTAGTTCTTGTATTATGGGAATAAGTAAATAACTTTTCCTTATCCACTTTCTCAACATCACTCATGATTTTATATACCTCTATCATGTCCCCCCTTAGTCTTCTCTTTTCCAAACTGAAGAGTCCTAGCCTCTTTAATCTTTGCTCATATGGGACCCTCTCTAAACCCCTAATCATTTTAGTTGCTCTTTTCTGAACCTTTTCTAGTGCTAGAATATCTTTTTTGAGGTGAGGAGACCACATCTGTACACAGTATTCGAGATGTGGGCGTACCATGGATTTATATAAGGGCAATAGTATATTCTCAGTCTTATTCTCTATCCCCTTTTTAATGATTCCTAACATCCTGTTTGCTTTTTTGACCGCCTCTGCACACTGCGTGGACATCTTCAGAGAACTATCCACGATAACTCCAAGATCTTTTTCCTGACTCGTTGTAGCTAAATTAGCCCCCATCATGTTGTATGTATAGTTGGGGTTATTTTTTCCAGTGTGCATTACTTTACATTTATCCACATTAAATTTCATTTGCCATTTTGTTGCCCAATCACTTAGTTTTGTGAGATCTTTTTGAAGTTCTTCACAATCTGCTTTGGTCTTAACTATCTTGAGTAGTTTAGTATCATCTGCAAACTTTGCCACCTCACTGTTTACCCCTTTCTCCAGATCATTTATGAATAAATTGAATAGGATTGGTCCTAGGACTGACCCTTGGGAACACCACTAGTTACCCCTCTCCATTCTGAGAATTTACCATTAATTCCTACCCTTTGTTCCCTGTCCTTTAACCAGTTCTCAATCCATGGAAGGACCTTTCCTTTAATCCCATGACAGCTTAATTTACGTAAGAGCCTTTGGTGAGGGACCTTGTCAAAGGCTTTCTGGAAATCTAAGTACACTATGTCCACCGGATCCCCCTTGTCCACATGTTTGTTGACCCCTTCAAAGAACTCTAATAGATTAGTAAGACACGATTTCCCTTTACAGAAACCATGTTGACTATTGCTCAAGAGTTTATGTTTTTCTATGTGTCTGACAATTTTATTCTTTACTATTGTTTCAACTAATTTGCCCGGTACCGACGTTAGACTTACCGGTCTGTAATTGCCGGGATCACCCCTAGAGCCCTTTTTAAATATTGGCGTTACATTAGATAACTTCTAGTCATCGGGTACCGAAGCCGATTTAAAGGACAGGTTACAAACCTTAGTTAATAGTTCTGCAACTTCACATTTGAGTTCTTTCAGAACTCTTGGGTGAATGCCATCTGGTCCCGGTGACTTGTTAATGTTGAGTTTATCAATTAATTCCAAAACCTCTTCTAGTGATACTTCAATCTGTGACAGTTCCTCAGATTTGTCACCTACAAAAGCCAGCTCAGGTTTGGGAATCTCCCCAACATCCTCAGCCGTGAAGACTGAAGCAAAGAATCCATTTAGTTTCTCCGCAATGACTTTATCATCTTTAAGCGCTCCTTTTGTATTTTCATCGTCAAGGGGCCCCATTGGTTGTTTAGCAGGCTTCCTGCTTCTGATGTACTTAAAAAACATTTTGTTATTACCTGTGGAGTTTTTGGCTAGCCGTTCTTCAAACTCGTCTTTGGCTTTTCTTATTACACTCTTGCACTTAAGTTGACAGTGTTTGTGCTCCTTTCTATTTGCCTCACTAGGATTTGACTTCCACTTTTTAAAGGAAGTCTTTTTATCTCTCACTGCTTCTTTTACATGGTTGTTAAGCCACGGTGGCTCTTTTTTAGTTCTTTTACTGTTTTTCTTAATTTGGGGTATACATTGAAGTTGGGCCTCTATTATGGTGTCATTAAAAAGGGCCCACAGTGTCTTTGTGGCTGCACTTTCAGTGATGCAGGTTTCTCTATCCCATTGTTCCAGGGTCATCCTACTACATTGCCAGCTGCTTTTCAGCTGCAGTGTGGAGACTGTTTGTGTGTGGGGAGAGACAGTGTGTGTGTGTGTTGGGGAAGAGTGAGTGTGTTGATATAAGTAGGAGCGGATCGTTATTATCCCTACTTGAAAGAGGGAGACGCTCAGGCTGAGAAAGGAAAATTGACTTGTCTTAGGTCACACAGCCAGTCAATGGCAGAATTGGGAATAGGACCCCAGAGCCCTGATTTTCATATTAACCATCAGATCTTGAATTTCATACATTGAATGACCTCAATAAAGTGCTCTCAGATGAGCTCCAGACCAACAAGTATGCACAGTAATTATTCAGCCAGTATTTTAGGAGAGCTGCAATGTTAGAGAGAATCATGAACTGCTCAGAGACAATTAATGCAGAGAAGCAGCAAAATCCATCAAACATATAAGTGGTTATGACTTATTTACTTGGTCTTAAAAGAGAACAAAAAGGCCTTGAGTCTCCTCCCTGTCATTAACCCCCTGCTCAGACAATCAGGGTAGAGACTGAGGATGGGAGGCTGAGGGGTCTCACCAGAGAGCTCAAAGGATGGCCCAGGTCACTGGCGGGGATCACTGCCCCAGCACTACTGCAGCTCCACAATTTTGGGTGGACCTCCCACAGTGAGAGCTGCCGAGCACTCCCCCGCAACACACACACACACACACATACACCCTCTCCTGGTGTTAGGAGGGGAACAGGAGAAAGGAGAAAAGAAGCAAGAGAGGAAAAGAAAGGAGGGATGGATGGAGGAAAAGGTGAAACAAAAAGGACAAACCCTAATGTCCTCAGTGATTCTAAGGGACAAGATCCCAGGTTTGGAATAAAATTCTGCCTCCTTAAGATCAATTTTTCCATGAATTCAACTGTCACCAGATGGATCAGACTGAACAGTTTCAAACCTCGATGAGGCTCTTACCTTCTAAACAGGGTCTGCTGTTATCAAGTAAAATCACTAAAAGGGAAGGAGAAAACTCGAAAAGGTTCCTCCTGGCTCTCAGGTACGTGAACCCCAATACTCCCCCAGTCCTCAAAGAGAGACCTGGAGAAGGAGACTTGCTGAAGCAAAGCCACAGGGTCTCTGAGGTTTCCCTGGCCCCTCGCCCCTGTCCTGCCTGGCTGATGTCAGCATCTCTCTGTGAGGTCACCACCTCCCCACCACCTTTGGCCAATAGTCTGAGGTCCTGCAAAAGGCCTTTGTGATGTCACTGCCACACCCCTCCCTTGCCGGGCTAATGTCCTGCCCCTGGCCAGGCACTTTGGAGGTTTGAGCTACTCCCTGTGGATCACCCCACTCAAGGAGCGTTCGTTCTAGGAAGCAAGCCGGATAGACAGGAAAACATCAGACGCTGTTGCTCCCAATGCTACATTCAATTTTAAAGAAATTTGTCGACTTTATTGCCAGAAGAGACCATTAGAGCATCTAATCTGACCCCTGCATATCACAGGCCTCCTGTATGACACACTAGCTACTTTTGGGGTAAACACATTCAAGAAAGGCATCTAGTCTTCATGAAATGACGTCACGAGACGGAGAATCCACCACTTTCCTTGGTAGCTTGTTCCTGTGGTGAATCAACCTCGCTGTTGAATATTTGTGCCTTAATTGTAATATGAATTTGTCTCTTTTCACCTTAGGACCCTGTGAGGTGGGAGTGTGCCAGACCTTGGGCTGCAGCCCAAGCCGGAACTTCTACATGACAATTAAACAGCCCCACAGCCTGAGCCGTGTGGGCCCAAGTCAGTGGTACGGGCCAGCCACCGGTGTGTAACAAGTTTGCGTGGAGAATTTGTGGCAAAACTGGGAACTGACCTGAGATTGTTTCAATTCTTGCCTCCCCGCTTAATCGCAAGCCCAGTGTGTGTGTGTACAGCGTTGTTTTGGTCTGTGTTTGCCTTGCATTGGCTTCCAAGGGAGGCTGTGGAATTTCCTTCATTGGAGGTTTTTAAGACAAGGTTAGAGATACGCCAGTCTGCGAATGTCTAGGGATACTTGGTCCTGCCTCAGCACAGCGGGCTGGAGTAGATGACTTCCCCACATCCCTTCCAGGCCTACATTGAAATAATTCTCTTTTGTGCTGTGTCATGTTCTAACGCTGAGCTGTTTTGCATGGTGCCATTTGGATCGGTGATCGCACCATGTTGTGTAGCAGTTTTATGGTGAATTGTTTTGCCTCAGCTTGTTTTCCATTGTGTACTTTTGTCCTAGGATGTCATAGTTCGCATCGTGTTGCTTTCTTTTCCTTTGTATTGTCATTTTATGCTGTGGAGTGTAGGTTTTGTTTTTTTTCCCCCTGAATTTTCCTGACATTATGTTGTGGTGAGTTTTATTCCGTATGTTGTGTTTTTATATGTATATATTGCATCACATCCTAGAAATGTAGGGCTAGATAGGACCTCAAGATGTCATCAAGTCCAGCTTTCTCTGCTGAGGCAGGACCAAGTATATGTAGATTATCTCTGACAGAGCTTTGTCCTATTTGTTCTTAAAAACTTCCAGGGAAAGAGACTCCCCAGCCCCCTTGTAAGACTGTTCCAGAGCTGAACTGCCTTAGCTCTGGGGACACCCACACAGATTTTAGTGGTGAGCAGCTCTGGAGAGAGAGGAGACCCCAGTGAGCGGGCAGTTGGATAAAGAGACTAAAGTTGGGAGGAGAAACATTGACGTGTCCAAGGTCACCCAGGCTGTCTGTGACCGAGCTAGAAATAGGTTCTAGTGCCACCGTACTGCTGTTTCTGAAGGTCTCTGCCACACTGCTGTTTTAGGCACTGGTGCAAACCCTTAGTGTAGTCAGAATTTACACTAGTGCACTCTGGCACTGGTGCACCATGTCCCAGTTTGAAGGTTTGGGGTGGGGAGAGGGGCTGTGACCTCCCTGAGGCCTGAGGCTGACTGAACGGTGCAGCTGGTAACGGAGGGGCAGCACTGAGTGCTGGAGGTATGAGCCAGGAGCACAGCCCCACAGGACTGGACACTGACTTCTCCTGACCCAGGGGACACACCCCCAGCGAGGTGGTTTGTCCATGGATGTGCAGGCTGTCTTGGCAGAGCAGCTCATTTGCAATCCCTGCACACCTCTTCCTACAGTGTGCACTGGGGACCTTTCCAAGCTGCGAGTGACAGGGCTCGGGAGTTAACAGGATCTGTTCCTGGCTCTGTCATGGACCTGTTTAGTGACCTTGGGGAAGTCACAGCTCCTCTCTCTGTAACACTGTCTTCAGTGACTCGAGAGCACTAGCACCAGCCTCAGGCAGACTGGTGAGAAGCAGGGCACAAACCCCAAATTGGGTGTGAGGTCTGTATGGAGATTTCACCAACCAAGTATCCAGTGTAAACGCTTCAGGCATTGTAACAGCATTAACATGGAATCACAGACAGTCCTCTTGGGTGATCCCATATATCTCACCACGCAGGTGAGCTCACCTTTGTGACAGGTGGTCCCTTACTCCAGGGGTTCCCAACCTTTTTCTTTCTGAGCCTCCCCACCCCCACCCCCACCCCCACACACGCTATAAAAACTCCACTGCCCATGTGGGCCACAATAACTGGTTTTCTGCATATAAAATCCAGGGCTGGCGTTAGGGGTAGCAAGCAGGGCAACTGCCTGCGGCCCCATGCCACAGGGGCCCCCGCAAAGCTACATTGCTTAGGCTTTGGCTTCAGCCCTGGTGATGGGGCTCAGGGCCCTGGACTTCAGCCCCATGCGCTGGGACTTCAGCTTTCTGCCCTGGGACTCAGTGAGCCTAATGCCGGCTTTGCTTGGCAGCCCCCTGAAAGCTGCTCACGGCCCCCCAGGGGGGCCCTGGTTGAGAACCACTGCCTTACAGCACGAATCACAGCAATGTTCAAGTTACTGCCAGTCCCAAAGGACCCGTCACTTCCTTAGGTCAATTAAATCTTAGATCTTCCAACAAAGACACTTGTAGCCAGTCCTGTCATAACCTGTATTAAGACTTATTTAAAAGGAAACGAGAGTTGTTAACAAAGTTAAAGCAGGTAATCCTATAGATGCAGATGAGTTGCAGTCTTAAATTTCAAAGGTAATAGAAGCTTCTGTAATAAGCAAGCTCTACATATTCTTTAGGACTAACCCAGGCTAAGCAGCTGGGGATCTCTTGCTTATGCCTAGAAACTTTGCCCCCCGCCCCCAGAGTCCAGGCAGCATACAGACAATCAGTTCCTTCTCTATGGGGTTTTTCATCCCCTTCCTACCATGTGCTCTGAGCAAGAAACTTAGCTACTGGGAAGTGAAGAGCACAACAACAGTCTTGTGTCTTTGTTAACATCCCATAATAGTCTCTCTGGTGTTGATGGACCTTTCCTGCCATGCAGGGTGTAATGCATTCTGTTGCCAATCAGCACTTCACATAGGTATAAAGTCTCTCTCCTGTTTGGTGATTTACAGAGCCACAGAGGCTCACAATGCAACTCGTCAGATGTTAACTCAGGCAGCAACTTACAAGCATTCAATAAAGTCTAAACACAAAACACATTCTTATGTTCACAGTCTGTATGAGGAGTATCTACTCATTTGGACTCACTGGGGAGCCACAGAAAGAAACAACGTGTGGTGAGGCAAGAAGGCCCAGTCTCAGAGCCCCCAGGGTCACGCTTCCCAAAAGCTAAAACTAGGCCCAGCCCATGAAAGGGGCACTCCCAGGAGAGACTGTGTAAAGGCTGGAGCATCAAATAACTTAGTTAATCTGAGAGAGCTGCCTTGGGGACAATGACAGGGAGAATCCCCAGAGTGACTTCTTTGATTCTGCTCATCTCTGGCCTTTGGTTCATAGAATCACAGAACTGGAAGGGACCTTGAGAGGTAGCTAGTCCAGTCCCCTGCACTCAAGGCAGGATGAAGTATTATCTAGACCAGGAGTGGCCAACCTGAGCCTGAGAAAGAGCCAGAATTTACCAATATACATTGCTAAAGAATCATCAGCTCCCACCCCCTGCTCCCAGTGCCTCCCACCCATGGGAAGCCACACTAATCAGCACCCCCCCTCCTCGCACTCCCGATCAGCTGTTCATGCTATGCAAGACACTCGGCGGGGGGGACGGGGAGGATGGAGCGTGGGCACTGCAGGCTCAGGGAAGGGGGTGGGAAGGGGTGGAGTGGGGGCAAGGCCTGTAGCTGAGTAGTGAGCACACCCAGCACATTGGAAAGTTGGTGCCTGTAGCACCAGCCCCGGAGTTGGTGCCTGTACAAGGAGCCGCGTATTAAATTCTAAAGAGCCACATGTTGGCCACCCCTGATCTAGACCATCCCTGAGAGGTATTTGTCCAGCCTGCTCTTAAAAATCCCCAATGATGGAGATTCCACAACCTCCCTAGGCAATTTATTCCAGTGCTTAACCACCCTGACAGGGAGTTTTTCCTAATGTCCAACCTAAACCTTCCTTGCTGCAATTTAAGCCCATTGCTTCTTGTCCTGTCCTCAGAGGTTAAGAACAATGTTTCTCCTTCCTCCTTGAAATGAACTTTTATGTACTTGAAAGCTGATCATATCTTCTCCTGACTAAACAAACACAATTTTTTCAGTCTTCCCTCATAGGTGATGTTTTCTAGACCTTTAATCATTTTTATTGCTCTTCTTTGGACTTTCTCCAATTTTTCCACATCTTTCCTGAAATGTGGCACCCAGAACTGGACACATTACTCCAGTTGAGGCCTAATCAGTGCAGAGTAGAGCGGAAGAATTACTTCTCATGTCTTGCTTACAATACTCCTGCTAATACATCTCAGGATTATACTTGGGTTTTTTCCAACAGTGTAATACTGTTGACTCATATTTAGCTTGTGATCCACTGTGACTCCCAGATCCGTTTCTGCTGTGCTCCTTCCTAGGCAGTCATTTCCTGTCTTGTATGTGTGCAACTGATTGTTCCTTCCTAAGTGGAGTACTTTGGATTTGTCCTCATTCAATTTCATCCTATATTCTCCAGTTTGTCCAGATCATTTTGAATTGTAATTCTAGCCTCCAAAGCACTTGCAGCCCCCCCCCCAGCTTGGTATCATCTACAAACTGTATAAGTGTAACAGAGAGACTCTGCTACTGGGAGGGTTTCACTATGTCTAGGAGGGTTACACCCTGGTGGGAGGGGGCTAGGCCTGTACTGGAATAAGGTCATTTTGTGGTACACAGTGTGGCAGAACCTAGAATGTCCATTACCAGGGAAAAATGCTGGGGGGAATTGACATGTGGAAAGGACAGAAACCCTGTCTGAATTCTCTCACATTGCCCTTCTTGCCCTGGCAGGCTACAGAATAATGTCCACCTTTCACCCTAAATCATCCCCTCCTCCCAGCTGGAAGGAAACGGCTGCAATGGAGCTGGCTCAGGTAAGGGATTATCAGGGAGCTGGTGGTGGGTTCTGCTTGGAGGGAGAGGAGAAGTAAATGTATAGGAGGGTGGGAGCTGCTAGAGGTAGTGGGAGGCAGGAACTGTCTAGGGTGTGGAATGGGAGGGGAAAGGATGTGACAAACCTGCTGAGACTTGTGTACTCTAGGGTGTGATGGGCTGTCACCCCGGGGGTGCAGTCTGGGGGGCTTCTGGGAAACACTGTCCCTCTAACCCTCAAACTGGGTTGGCCCTTCTCACACTGCCAGCCTCTCCAGGCCCTGTTATTACCCAACAGGACAGCAGGTGGCACCACGCATCCAACTAAGCTACCTGAGTGCTTTACCTAAGCCACTCAAAGACAGATAGAAGACAAAAGCCAATTTCCCAGCCATAAGTGGTAGCAAACAGATCAAAGCAGATTACTTAACAAATAACCAAAAACTCAAACTAAGCTTAACATACTATCTGGATAGAATTTGAATTAGCAGTTTCTCACCCTGACTGATGATACAAGCAGTCCACCAAGTTTCCATACACAAGCTAAAAATCCCTTTACCCTGGGACCAGCAGTTCCCCCAGTTCAGTCTTTCTTCCTCAGGTGTTTCCAGGAGTTCTCTTGTGTGGGGAATGAGGCCAAGAAATGATGTCACACTCCACCTTATGTAGCTTTTCCATATTGCGGGAACCATTTGTTCCAAACTTGTTTCCCAGTCCAGTATGTGGAAAAATACAGGTACCAAAATGGAGTTCGTTGTCATGTGGTCTGCTCACATGCCCTAGCATGCCCTGCTGAGTCATAGTAGCCATGACTCATAGGCTAGCTGAAAAATTCACAAGAGGGCTAAGCTCTTCCACGGTCCATTGTCTTTCTTGATGAGCCATGAACACTGTCTGGCTTCTTTGTTGTACCTGAAGGGCTTGTTGTGAGTGTTACCCAGAGTAAACACATTTGAAATACAGATACAGAGTCAATATCCATAACTTCAGTTACAAACATGATACATGCACACAAATAGGACAGTCATATTCAGCAAATCATAACTTTTCCAATGACACTGAACATGACACATCTTGCACAAAATGTAACATAATTATGTTCTAATCATTTTATAATCATACCACTATGCTGAATGTGTGGTGTAGTGTCAGGGCCTAATTTCAAGGCACAGGAGCTTGGAATGGAACTTCCACTCTTTGTGGAACAGGAAATAACCCTCCAGCCAGGGCTGGGAAAACTTCCCGGACTCCCAGTGCTGGAGCCTGAATCTTCTGACACTTCATTAGTTCCCACGAACCCCAATCTTTGTGGCAACTGCAAACTTTATCAATGATGATTTTATATTCTCTTCCAGGTCATTGATAAGAATGTTAAATAGCACAGGGCCAAGAACCAATCCTTGTGGGAACCCCCTAGAAAGAAATCTACTCAAGCATGGTTCCCCATTTACAATCATAGTTTTTAATCTGTTTAATGTATGCTGTGTTTATTTTGTATCTTTCTACTTTTCTAGTCAAAATATTGTGCTGAACCAAGTCATATGCCTTACAGAAGTCTAGGTAATGTTTTCACCTCTCAGCTCATCAATACTATTAGCTGCAACCAAACTTTTGATCTCACCCAATAAGGATATCCAGTTAGTTTGATTGGATCTGTTGTCTCTGAACCTTTGTTAATTGGTACTAATTATATTACCCTCCTTTACCTCTTTATTAATTAAATCCATATTCGCTGCTCTATTATCTTGCCCAGTATCGGACTAACACTCTTGTAATTAGCTGGGTCATCTCTTTTACACTTTTTAAATATTGGCACAGCATTAGCTTTTTTCCAGTCTTCTGGAATTTCCCCATTGGTCCAAGTCCTAATTAAAATCAACATTAACAGTCCTCCACCAGGTCTTTCAAAACTCTTAATACAAGTTATCTGGACCTGCTTATTTAAATATGTCTAACTGTAATAGCTGCTGTTTAACATCCTCGTGAGTTATTGTTGGGATGGAAAGACTGTCGTTGTCAACGTCTTATATGATTAAATCATCTGTTTTTCTTCAACACCAGGAGTGAAATATTTATTGAACACTTTTACCTCTTCTGTATTATTTTTGATAATTCTGCCATTTCCATCTAGTAATTTACCACTACCATTGTTAGGGATTAATTTTGTACTTAATATACTTTTTTAAAACTTCCTTCTTATTTTCATTAAGTGGTCATTGATTCCTGATAGCTTCCCTTACCAATTTTCTACAATTCTGACTTTCTAACTTATATTCTTTACTGTTGACTTCCCCTTTCTTCCATATATTTTATTTGGAGATTCCTACCAGGGAGCCACCAGCAGGGTCCAGAGACAGCCCCATCTCCTATATCAAGCCCTGGCTAGTAGCTATGTGATAAATGTGATGACTCTGCCTCTGTCTGTCAGCTGGGAGACACAAAGGTTCTCTCTTTCCACCCTCTGATGCCTCCTGGCTGCTCTAAGCAAGGTGGGGTGGGACTCTGTTAACATGTGCCTCCTGGAGCTCCCATTTACCTGGTGCTGCTGTTCCGTGAATAGTGGGGTTGTGAGTGGGGCAGCAGGTACTGAGTGTTGGACTCTTGCTCTTTCAGGGGCCGGTGACCTTCAAGGAGGTGGCTGTGTATTTCACCAGGGAAGAGTGGGTTCTGCTGGACCCCACTCAGAGAGCCCTCTACAGGGATGTCATGCAGGAGAACTATGAGACGGTTGTCTTGCTGGGTAAGGAGTCCTGTCGCCTGGGTTATTAGAAGCTGTGGGGTCTCTAAAGAACCTGAGTAGTAATAACTGTATACCTTTATTCATCATACAAGTTTTGCAGGTTTTCTTACCCCCCTTTTTTTGCCTTATCTCCCACACGCTAGTATCATTTTTGGACATGTGCCTTTTTGGTGCCGTCAGTCATTTTAAAATTGGATTTAATATATCCTTATTGGCTATATTAATCACTGTAGCTTTCATGCCTTTTCCTCATTTTAAGAGGAAAATATGCCTCCTGTAGAATTCTAAATTGAATAAATATGTATATGACTCATGCATGGTTTGTGTGACAGTGAGATGAGCTCTTTTAGGAGAGCGTGTAATGTTGCCGTTCAGGATCCCATGGGTGAAGAGATAAGAGAGCCGTGGGAGGGGCGGAGAAGGGGGGGAGTAGATAATTCTGGGGTGCCAGGACATGGGGAGGGTGTGTGCAGGGTTAGAGCTAAGAAGCAGCAGGGAGGTAGGAGGTAGTGAGAGATGAGGAGAAAATACAAGAAGCTCCCAAGGTGCCGGGAAGTGGTGCCGGCTGAGAGTAATGGGAAGAAGGGGAGGGGAGTGTGGAGGAAGGGCACCCGGGAAGTGGGCTGGGTGGGTCATTGGGAGGCAGGAGAGGTTTGGGAATCTAGAGCTGTGGGGGATCCCAGACCTTTAACCCTCAATCCCTACTGAAGCCTTGTTGCTTTAGAGCCTACACTCCAGTTTTATTTCTGTTCAGTTTCACTTCTTTTTACATTTTTCCCCCCAAATATCATTATTTTAACATTTGACCTCCCTCTCCCACTCATAACCCCTCTCCCCATATAACCTCCCCATGTCTATGCTCAGTGACCCTGGCCACTGATCCTGAGTCCTTGCTGCATTCCTCCCTGTGACGATGCGGTTCTGGTGGGACCCAACTGAGAGTGCCAAATCAGGACCAATTGCTCAAACAGGGCAGTCACAGCCCTAGGCTGGGGTTTTTCCACCTCTAAGGCAAACCAAACCAGCCAGACAAAGAGGACTTTGGTTTCACCCCACTGGCTAACCACAAGTCACACAAGCAATTCCCTTAGACACTCCAGTCTCCCAGTATCACCACCAGTGCCACTCGTCCTGGGGATGAATGGTTATGAAAACCAACACCCCAATAAAAGAAAACGGTTCTCTCGATCCCAAAGGACCAAGCCCCAGACCCAGGTCAATATACACATCAGATCTTACCCACAAATTACACTGTTGCCAATCCTTTAGAATCTAAAATCTAAAGGTTTATTCATAAAGGAAAAAAGGTAGAGATGAGAGCTAGAATTGGTTAAATGGAATCAATTACATTCAGTAATGGCAAAGTTCTTAGTTCAGGCTTGTATTAGTGATGGCATAAACTGCAGGTTCAAATCAAGTCTCTGGAGTACATCCCCCGCTGGGATGGGTCATCAGTCCTTTGTGCAGAGCTTCAGTTTGTAGCAAAGTCCCTCCAGAGGTAAGAAGCAGGATTGTAGACCAGATGGAGATGAGGCATCAGACTTAGATAGGCTTTTCCAGGTGTAAGAACCTCTTTGTCCTTACTGTGGAAAATTACAGCAAAATGGAGTCTGGAGTCACATGGGCCAGTCCCTGCATACTTTGCTGAGTCACAAGGCGTGTCTGCCTTCTCTCCATGGGTCAATTGTGTAGCTGATGGTCCTTAATGGGCCATCAAGCAAGCTGGGCAGAGCTAACACCAACTTGTCTGGGATGTTTCCCAGAAGCACAGCACCAACTTGAAATACAGACAGTATAGAGCCAATATACATAACTTCAACTAAAAATGACACATGCACACAGACAGCATAATCATAACCAGCAACCCATAACCTGGTCTTAGACACCTTATATGACCCCCTTTACCTAAGATTTGGTGCCACTACAGGACCTTGGTTGCAAACCATGTTCTATATGGTCCCAGTTTATACCAATAACGTCACACTCCCTCCCATAGCAGGGCCGCTACCCAGGCACAAATGGGCACTTTGTTGATGATGTCACTGGGTGGTTGTGTAGCCCGTACAATTGTTACACCTATAAGATTACATATTCCGAAGCCCTTCACACCACTCGGGCTTTTCTCTATACACCCATACAGTCTGTTCCCCAGTGTTCCCTTCCCAGCTCTGATGCTGCAGAGCATTTACCCCCGTCCTCCTTCCCAGCCTTGCCTGTGTCCCGGTTCCTGTTCCTCCCACTTAATAAACATGATTCCAATTTCCCTTCCCCCTCCTGTTTGACCCCGGTTTATATAGTCATATTGCCAGCTACACCTAGCACGATTGATTGTACAGAAGAGAGGAACAATTAGAGAACCAGACAGATAAACAACAGAAAAGTGAGGGCCATAAAGATAGAACAATACAGAAATGAGAGTTTCGCAGTCAGAGCCATTGATAAGTGATTTCTTGCCAGACAGGATGCTGTCAAACTAAGTTTCTTTTATCCATCTTAAGATCTGTTTCTTTATCTGGTGGTGATGGGCATCATACAGACAGGATCATCTTCCTAACAGCCTAATAGCACCTTATTTCAGTGTGACTGGTTTGGGATGAGAGGATGTGACCCTTCGCTTCCCAGCTAATGGCTGCCCCTGCTGCTTAGCCAAAGTCGTTAGCCTAAGAAAAAGGCCTCAGACTATCCTAGTGAGAGAAGACCCATACACAGGCAGACTGAGATTTTAAAGTGCTCTCAAATGAGCTCCAGACCAACAAGTATGCACAGTAATTATTCAGCCAGTATTTTAGGAGAACTGCAATGTTAGAGAGAATCATGAACTGCTCAGAGACAAATAATGCAGAGAAGCAGCAAAATCCATCAAACATATAAGTGGTTATGACTTATTTACTTGGTCTTAAAAGAGAACAAAAAGGATGGCCCAGGTCACTGGCGGGGATCACTGCCCCAGCACTACTGCAGCTCCACAGTTTTGGGTGGACCTCCCACAGTGAGAGCTGCCGAGCACTCCCCCGCAACACACACACACATATTACAATTAAGGCACAAATATTCAACAGTGAGGATCATTCACCACAGGAACAAGCTACCAAGGAAATTGGTGCATTCTCCATCTCGTGACGTCATTTCATGAAGACTAGATGCCTTTCTGGAATGTGTTTACCCCCAAAGTAGTTCTTGTGTCATACAGGAGGCCAGTGATATGCAGGGGTCAGATTAGATGCTGTAATGGTCTCTTCTGGCCATAAAGTCAACTGATTTCTGAAAAACTAAGTGTAGCATTGGGAGCAGCGTCTGATGTTTTACTGTCTAGCTGGCTTGCAACCTAGAACGAATGCTCCTTGAGTGGGGTGATCCACAGGGAGTAGCTCAAACCTCCAAAGTGCCTGGCCAGGGGCAGGACATTAGCCCAGCAAGGGATGGGTGTGGCAGTGACATCACAAAGGCCTTTTGCAGGACCTCAGACTATTGGTCAAAGGTGGTGGGGAGGTGGTGACCTCACAGAGAGATGCTGACATCAGCCAGGCAGGACAGGGGCGAGGGGCCAGGGAAATCTCAGAGACCCCTGTGGCTTTGCTTCAGCAAGTCTCCCTTTCCAGGTCTCTCTTTGAGGACTGAGAGTATTCGGGTTCACGGACGTGAGCGCCAGGAGGAACCTCTTTTGAGTTTTCTCCTTCCTTTTAGTGATTTTACTAGAAAACAGATGTCCCTGTTTAGAGGGTTAGAGCCTCCTCGAGGTTTGAAACTGTTCGGTCTGATCATTCTGGTGACAGTTGAATTCATGGAAAGCAAGATCTTAAGGAGGCAGAATTTTATTCCACACCTGGGATTTTGTCCCTTAGAATCACTGGGGACATTAGGGTTTGTCCTTTTTGTTTCAACTTTTCCTCCATCCATCCCTTCCTCCTTTCTCTTCCTCTCTTGCTTCTTTTCTCCTTTCTCCTGTTCCCCTCCCAACACCAGGAGGTGTGTGTGTGTGTGTGTTGCAGGGGAGTGCTCGGCAGCTCTCACTGTGGGAGGTCCACCCAAAACTGTGGAGCTGCAGTAGTGCTGGGGCAGTGATCCCCGCCAGTGACCTGGGCCATCCTTTGAGCTCTCTGGTGAGACCCCTCAGCCTCCCCTCCTCAGTCTCTACCCTGATTGGCTGAGCAGGGGGTTATTGACAGGGAGGAGACTCAGGTCCTTGTTGTTCTCTTTTAAGACCAAGTAAATAAGTCATAACCAGTTATATGTTTGACAAATTTTGCTGCTTCTCTGCATTAGTGGTCTCTGAGCAGTTCATGATTCTCTCTAACATTGCAGTTCTCCTGAAATACTGGCTGAATAATTACTGTGCACACTTGTTGGACTGGAGCTCATCTAAGAGCACATTATTGAGGTCATTCAATGTATGAAATTCAAGATCCAATGGTTAATTTGAAAATCAGGGCTCTGGGGGTCCTATTCCCAATTCAGCCATTGACTGGCTTTGTGACCTAAGACAAGTCAATTCTCCTTTCTCAGCCTGAGCGTCTCCCTCTTTCAAGTAGGGATAATAATGATCCGCTCCTACCTACCTCAACACACTCACTCTTCCCCAACACACACACACACTGTCTCTCCACACACACAAACAGTCTCCACACTGCAGCTGAAAAGCAGCTGGCAATCTAGTAGGATGACCCTGGAACAATGGGATAGAGAAACCTGCATCACTGAAAGTGCAGCCACAAAGACACCACACACCAGCTTCCCCTAGCTGGCAAGAATCAAACCTCCACAGAAAGATCCCTATGGTATCGTAGGCCAGCTTCCTAAGGCCTCAGCCTCAACCACTTAACACAGGGGCCTTTCTACACTCTGGTTCTGTTCTAACGGAAGGATCATTTCCAATTGTTCGCTCAGACCAGCTTGCCCAGCACCCTCACTGCTGTGCATCTCTGTATGTGTGGCCATGGCTGAACAGCAAGAATTCCTGCCCATTTCCCTTCTGGCTGGAGCATGGTTAGAGTGAGTTTGTGGTTAATGATGTTGCTGTAGATTGTTGGCTTCCTGCCTTGGCAATTCAGACAGTTCCTTTTCCCAACATATCTCCAGCACATCAGTCCCTGGCTGGGTCTCCTGGGCAGTGGAAAACATAAGAACATAAGAAAGGCCGTACCGGGTCAGACCAAAGGTCCATCTAGCCCAGTATCTGTCTACCGACAGTGGCCAATGCCAGGTGCCCCAGAGGGAGTGAACCTAACAGGCAATGATCAAGTGATCTTCCTCTTGCCATCCATCTCCATCCTCTGACAAACAGAGGCTAGGGACACCATTCTTACCCATCCTGGCTAATAGCCATTTTTGGACTTAGCCACCATGAATTTATCCAGTTCCCTTTTAAACATTGTTATAGTCCTCGCCTTCACAACCTCCTCAGGCAAGGAGTTCCACAAGTTGACTGTGCGCTGCATGAAGAAGAACTTCCTTTTATTTGTTTTAAACCTACTAATTTCATTTGGTGAACCCTAGTTCTTGTATTATGGGAACAAGTAAATAACTTTTCCTTATCCACTTTCTCAACATCACTCATGATTTTATAGACCTCTATCATATCCCCCCTTAGTCTCCTCTTTTCCACCTAGAGGAGAAGGTGCCATTGTTAGAGGGCTTTCCCTTCCCCTGCCCACTTCCCTGGTTCTTGTCACGCAGGCAGCAAAAGACCAGACGTCGGAAGCACAGACAAAGTGAAGTTTACTGGGGTTAATTTCCAAGCAAGCAGATTCCGAAGCCCTTCACACCAGTCAGGCTTATCTCTATACACTGATAGAGTCTGTTCCACATTGTTCCCTTCCCAGCTCTGACACTGCAGAGCGTTTACCCCACATCCCTACAGACAATTCTTCCCTGGGTGCTGGCTGGTGAGTCTTGCCCACATGCTCAGGGTTTAGCTGATCACCACATTTGGGGTCAGGAAGGAATTTTCCTCCAGGGCAGATTGGCAGAGACCCTGGGGGGGTTTCGCCTTCCTCTGCAGCGTGGGGCACGGGTCACTTGCTCGAGGATTTTCTGCACCCTGAAGTCTTTAAACGTCGAGTTGAGGACTTCAATAGCTCAGACATAGGTCAGGGGTTTGTTACAGGAGTGGGTGGGTGACAGTCTGTGGCCTGCGTTGTATAGGAGGTCAGACTAGACGATTATAATGGTCCCTTCTGACCTTAAAGTCTATGAGTCTATGAACTCTGACACTGCAGAGTGTTCACCCCACGTCCCACTTCCCAGCTCTGACACCACAGAGCCTTGCCTGTGTCCCTGTTCCCCGTTCCCTAGTCCCATCCCCCCCGTTAGCACCCCCGTCCCCCAGCCCGAGCTGACAGAGTGGAGCAGGCTGGGGCCAGGTCACTCCACTTCCCGCCGCCCGGGAATTGCAGGGCAGGCCCGACCCCACACTCACAGGGCGGCGGGAAGTGGAGTGATCCGGCCCCAGCCCGCTGCACTCTGCTCCCAGCCTTGGAACTTGGGGGGTGGGGTGGGGAAACACCCCCCAACAATCACCAGCGGTGCAGCTGGGAGCTGGTGGAGCAGAGCGGGCTGGGGCCAGGTCGTTCCACTTCCCACCGCCCGGTGAGTGCAGGGTGCACCTGATCCCTCCTGCAGTCCACCGGGATGTAGCTCAGGGGAAGGGGCGGAGTGGAGGGGGGGAGATGGGATGGAGCAGGGGTGGGAAGAGACAGGGTAGGGGCTTTGGGGAAGAGGCGGAGCAGGGGCAGCTTTCCTGGCCGGCTCAGCCAGCCGGGGGATCGGGCTGGCCGCTGGAGCAGTACGGAGCTGCATAGGGCACCATGAAAAATGGGGCATTTTGGTGCCTCCACATCCCTTCACCAGGCAGTGTCCCTGTTGTGTGGGCTGTCTTCATAGGTCCTTTCTCGATCTTTCTCACCCTCTTGTCTTGAGTCTCCTGTGTCTCTCTTTTCAAGCACAGACTAACTCTGGTTGTTCAGAGGAGGGGAGGACCATGCCTATGCATGGCCAGCAGACAGCGACAAAGACCCCTGGCCAGCCTGCTCCCTGCCATGCCAAACACCCACTGAAGGCCACCCACAGATCAGCATGCGCAGCGGCTGCTGATGGTCTGTGGCCAACATCAGAAGACGGTAGGAAAGCAGGGCCAGCCCCCCCGGTGGGGCCTCTAACCGTTCCCACTCTCCGTGCTCACTTTTGCAGTGGCGCAGGAGATTTTATCCGAAGAGGCTTTTCCCCAGCTGGCGAGAAGCAGAGAAACACCCAAGCTCCCACGGTGCTATTTAGCAACCCCCTCAAGCACAGGGACAGATGCACATTTGGAAGAGGGAAACTGCTCTACATGCTAGCCTGGGCAGATGCCCATTTTCTTTGGCAAGTCAGGAATGGCAAAGGCGAGACTGGAAGCACCTGGGGCTCATGCCCCAGCCTTTGTGATGCCCAGCCCCCAACTCCTTCCCGGGGCTCTTGCTTAAGCCAGAGCATTGGCCTGAGTGGCCAAGAAGAGGTTCCAGCCCTGAAGGGAGCAGGACTTTCAGCATGAAGGTAAAACTGCACAAGCACAACAAGTGACCCCTCAATCACCTGATCCAAAGTCAGATACTTTATCCATTAGGCCACATGGTCACATAAGAAAACTCTCTCCAAGTACTTCTTTGGAGAAGACAGACACTATGTTTCTCAGACTAAGATCATCTACTGAGGGGGCTGAGACTCTCTGGGCACAAGAAGTTGAGATCCCAAAGACATATGAGACTTAATTCTATGGGGTCAGGTGCAGGACTTTGGCAGGGAGGCTTAGGTAAGGGGGACTGGGGTGCAGCGGATGGACCGGCTGTCTAGGTGCGGAGATTTAGTCGCACTGAAGCACAGGAGGGAGGAGGAGGAGGAGGAATCCTGCTGATGGTCAGTGGCTGTGCAGAAAAAAGGGTGTTGATTTCCCCCATCCTAAATGGGCTGGTTGGCTTGACCCTTCTCCCCTCTGCGGAATGTGGTGGGGACTGTAGCTCGCCCCTCGTGGGGCAGGAGGGCACAGGTGCAGGGCACTGGGCTCCGATGCCCCTGGACGGCAGCTCCGGTGGGGTCGGGCAGGGCAGTATCTGTGGTTTACATTCTGCATTGCCTGGTGCTGAGCCATTGCACAATCCCCAGTCACGCCGCACAGCACACCTCAAGAGGCGGTGGGGGGCCAAGCAGATGATCCAGCACGAGGGGGGAGAGGAAATGTGGCTGGGGGGAGGAAAGGTCTTGGGCTGCACTGGGGGAGTGCAGAGCAGGGGTGACCCCAGAAACCTGCAGCAAAGGGATGGACAGGTGGGCTGGGTGGATAGACGAGGCAGTGAGCCTAAAAGGGGAGTGGGGTCTAATGGTCAGAGCAGGGTGGGGTTTGTGTTCTATCCCTAGCTCTGGGAGCTGAGTGGGGTCTAGAGGTGAGAGCGGGGGACTGGGAGCCAGGACTCCTGGGTTCCATAGTGGCAACTGTTTTTTCCTGTGTCTCCCTCCCTAGAGATCCCAGCCCAGCCCCCTAGCAGAATCTGACTGGGGGAGGGGGTTGCCCTGCCACTCCAGACTCGTGATTAGAACCCCTCCTCCCACGGGCTCTGACATCACGGAATCTCCCTCCCACGTCAGAAAGTAGGAGCCCTTCCCCACATGAGGAGGAAGCTAGTGAGTTTCTTGGGGGTCTCTGGCAGAGGTGACAGCACCCACCAGACACCCACTGAGGGCTGCAAGGAGACCCCCCTACACAGCCCCCTGCTACGAGGGGCTGCGGGGTGCCCAGCCAGGGTCAGGAGGTGAGATGGGGTCGCAGTGGCAGGAAGGGGGCAGAGCTGGGGGTGGTGCCAGGTTGTTGCTGGCTACACAGGGAAAAACCACACTGCTCCATTACGTATTTCCCAAGGTTATGGCTGAATACAGGGTTTGGAATGACTTCAGGGAAATATTTTGTTTCCAAACAGACTCCATATACCAAATGATGATGCTAATATGCTCCCCCTGAACCCTCCCCCATGACTCCAGGATCCCAGCATCTTCCTAATTTGTAGGGTAGTTCTCCTCCCAGGCTCGTGCGAAGGCGGGAAGCACCACCAGCCCCATTTCCCGCACGGGAGAACTGAGGACCAGAGAGGCTGAGTGACGTGCCCAAGGACACTCGGAAGTCTGTGGCAGAGCAAAGCATGTTTATGCCTCCCCCGTCCCGGGTCTGGCTTGCTCCTGGGTCACTGGGTGGTGCAGGGGCAGGAACTTGGGGGAAGGGGCAATGTGAGGGCAGAGGAGGGGTGTGTTGGGGAGGGGCAGTGCGGGAGTGGGGATTCGGGGGAAGGGGCAGAGTGAGGGTGGGGCATTGGAGGAAGGGACAGGCGATGTGAGGCAGGGACCTCGGGGGCAGGGGCAGCGTGAGGGCAGGACCTCAGGGGCAGGGGCAGGGCTTTGGGGGAACGGGCGGAGCGAGGGGGGGCTCGGGGATGAGGAGGGTTAATTCAGTTCAGTGGCAGCTTTGTCTGTGGGTGACACTGTTACTGCAGGGGGTGTTCAAAGCCGGGTTCACCCGAGGGATGAGGAAGGGGGGGATGGCTGGGGAGGGACAGCGGGAGTGAGGGGCGCTGACCAGTAGCCGGGTACAAGGCTCCTCAGACACGCACAGAAACCAGCTCACCCCCGGGGGGGGGGGTTAAAGCCCCAGCAAACAAGGGGCGCTGGGACCATCCCCGCGGTGCAGACACATGTGTAAAGTCACAGGACGGAGACAGACCCGGCACTCACCTGCCCCGCACAGACCTGCCCCCCCCCCGCCAGGTTTGGGGGGCGGCGCTTCGGCGGCGGGAGCTTCGGCCGCCCCGGTCCTCGCCCCTCCCCCCGCCCCGCTCAGCTGCTTTGTGCAGGGGGCGAAGCAGCGCGGCACGTTCCTACGCGGGGCAGGTCAATACACTGCACGGGGGTGGGGGGGGAGAGGTGTCAGGTTGACCCAGGGACCCGCCCTTCCCTGGGCTCGAGAGGACGGGGCGCCCGGGGCAGGCTGGGAGTTGTAGTTCCTGGCTCTTCTCAGAGCGGAAGGGACGGCCTGGTTGCTCAGACAACGCGCCCCCTCCCAGTGCACGCTGGGTAGTGTAGTTCTCCCTCTCGCAGGCAGCCTCTAGTGGAGGAGGGGCCCTATCCCGTCACTTCGCCGCACCCCTCCCCGCTCCCTGATTGGCGGAGAGAGCGCGGGACAGAGACTCGGCGCGAGGGGTAATGCCCCGTTTCCCTCGCCCCGAGGCTTCGCCGCCCCCCGCCCCGCCCTGCCCCGGGCGCGCGCTGCGGCCGTTGGGATTCGAATCCCGCTCGCGGCCAGGGGCGGCCCCAGCCCCGGGGAGCCGCGGGGGGGTTGCGCGGCTCAGTCCCCGCGGGCGGCACCAGTGGGACTCCCGCCCCAGCGCTGCGGGGGGGCTCGAAGCGGGGGGGCGCGGGGGCAGCTGGCGGCCGGGGCGGGGCAGGTCCGAGGAGCGCTGAGGCGGGACTATGAGTGGCGGCTCCGCACGGGCTGGGGGCTCAGACACCCAGTGCCAGGCGCCAGGCCCAGCCCCTGCCGCGCCCCTGCCCCGGGAGCCGGGCTGGGGCGGGGGGGGGCCATAGGGCAGAGGCAGCGCGGAGTGAAAGGGCTTCACACCCCCCCCAGCGGGGCCTGGGGGGCAGCAGCAGGTGGGGCAGGGGCTGAGCTGCCGGGGAGCAGCCCCACGAGCGGCGGCCTGGGGCCGCGGGGCCGGGCGAGGTCCCGTCCCGTGTGCGCAGGGACCGAGGGGCAGAGTCAAGCTGTGCATTGTCCGGCAGTTCCGGGGCTGCAGCCTCTTCGCGCCCACGGGCACTTTGTGACCCTCAGAGCAGCCCCGGATCTGCCGTGGCCCCTCCCCGAGGCCCTGCCCTGCTCACGCCGGCCCCCTCCCTCCCTCGCTCACTCTCCCCCACCCTCACTCACTGTCACCAGGCGGGGCGGGGGGGGGGGGGCAGGCTCTGGGCTGGATTAACATGGGGGCAAATAAAATCAGGACATGTCCCTGTGGGGAGGGGGTTTCAGTTGTTGCTAAAGGTGGGGGAAGCCCTCAGTCTCTGTCTGATTGTGTGTGTCTCTCTCTCTCCTCAGGATATTGGCGTTGAGTTTCCTGGGTGAGACGCTGCTGATTCAGAAAAGGATTAGACATTTATATGGACCATATCATCCAAACTTCGCTGGTATACAAAATGTAGAAGGGATATAAATCCTTATGCTTCAGGATATAAGCCTACCACCAACTGATAGGGGTCAGGAAGAAACTTCTCCTATGGGCAGGTTAATCCATAATTGTTTGATATTGTGTTTCTCAGACTTTCCTCTGAGGCAGCTGGGCCTGTGACTTGCCCTGAAAAACAGATCATTGGTGGGCCTTTATATTATGGGGCTGATCATTTTTTGTTTTATGGTAGTGTTTAGATGTCCCAACCAAAATTCAGGGTCCCATTACAAACACATAGTAAGAGATTGTCCTGTGCCTCAAATACAATCTAAACAAATAGACAAGATAGGCAAACAGTAAGATAAAGTATTATTAACCTCCATTTATAGATGGGGAACTGAGGCAGAGATGAAGGACCAGATTTTCAAAGATATTTAGGTGCTTAAGATGCAAACAGATGCTTAAAGGTGCTTTTGAAAATTACACCAGCAGATTAGGTGCATAACACCCACTGATTTCAATAGGAGTTAGGCGCCAAACCTAACTTAAGCACGACTGGTCTATTTCCCATTCCAATTTTCACCAAAACCAATACGGTTCTGCTCACTGATGCCTAGAATATTCCTGGAATTTTGGAATTGCTTGGATGTGGTGTTCACAAGTTCATGTTACAAGCAGAGAAATGCTATCAAGTAGAGTGAAGAACTCACATTACTCAGTAAACAAGTTTTCAAATGTTTTCCTCATACAGATCACTTCTTCAGATAAAGAATATTTCTTCTCCCAACCCGCCCTGCCTCACACCTACAGTACCCCACAGCAACAAGAGAGCTTAGTGACATGAAAAGGTAATTTTAGGACAGGATTAAGGGCATGGGTGCAAACCAAGTGGTTTAAAAGTGGTGGGTGCAGTCAGTCATTACATGATGATGTACACAGTCTGTGACATCACACTCCATTGCCAATGAAACAATAGTGACATCTCGTGCAGAGAAGTGTAAACAAGAAGCAGGCAGCATTATCTTCTGCAGATATAAACAACTTCTTTGTCTGAGTGATTGGCTGAATAAGATATTATATTACGCCCATAACATCACAGGCCATAGGTGGTCAAAACACCTGACTTTATGGTCACCGCTGTGGTGATGGCACTTCCATATCACTGGTACCTGATGGCCATAGATGGTCAGACCTTTTGGGATTTTTCCTTATATGCATATTCAGAGCCACAAGTAACAGGTGACCCATCTCAGGCGAGTAATAAAGAGATTGTGTGACACACCAGCCAGCCTCTGCCTATAAAAAGGCTGGAGCTGCCAGCAGGGCCAGCTTTAGGCCAATTCAACCAATTCCCCTGAATCGGGCCCCGCCCCTAGAGGGCCCTGTGCCCAAGCCCCAGTACAGTGTACTGGCAAGAGCCGGTGCGCTGTACCGGGGTGGCCCGGCTGTAGGGATATTAAAGAAGGTTTATATTAAACATGGTTTATAAAAGAAATGATTTATTAATTTATTGTTAATTAATACTTTATAACTTAAGGTTTATGTTAGAAGTAAATTTGTGATTCCCAACATTTAGCCTCTAACCTGCAAGCCACCAGCTGTATCTGTGTGAAGCCTGCTCAAAGAGATACTTGGTATAAAACTTGTTAAACATTAATTATCTCTAAGTAAGCCAAAACAGTAGCTGTTCATAGAATCATAGAATCATAGAATCTCAGGGTTGGAAGGGACCTCAGGAGGTCATCTAGTCCAACCCCCTGCTCAAAGCAGGACCAAACCCAACTAAATCATCCCAGCCAGGGCTTTGTCAAGCCTGACCTTAAAAACCTCTAAGGAAGGAGATTCCACTACCTCCCTAGGTAACCCATTCCAGTTCTTCACCACCCTACTAGTGAAAAAGTTTTTCCTAATATCCAACCTAAACCTCCCCCTCTGCAACTTGAGACCATTACTCCTTGTTCTGTCATCTTCTACCACTGAGAACAGTCTAGATCCATCCTCTTTGGAACCCCCTTTCAGGTAGTTGAAAGCAGCTATCAAATCCCCCCTCATTCTTCTCTTCTGCAGACTAAACAATCCCAGTTCCCTCAGCCTCTCCTCATAAGTCATGTGCTCCAGCCCCCTAATCATTTTTGTTGCCCTCCGCTGGACTCTCTCCAATTTATCCACATCCTTCTTGTAGTGTGGGGCCCAAAACTGGACACAGTACTCCAAATGAGGCCTCACCAGTGCTGAGTAGAGGGGGATGATCACATCCCTTGATCTGCTGGAAATGCCCCTACTTATACAACCCAAAATGCCATTAGCCTTCTTGGCAACAAGGGCACACTGTTGACTCATATTCAGCTTTTCGTCCACCGTAACCCCTAGGTCCTTTTCTGCAGAACTGCTACCCAGCCATTCGGTCCCTAGTCTGTAGCAGTGCATGGGATTCTTCCGTCCTAAGTGCAGGACTCTGCACTTGTCCTTGTTGAACCTCATCATATTTCTTTTGGCCCAATCCTCTAATTTGTCTAGGTCCCTCTGTATCCTATCCCTACCCTCCAGCGTATCAACCACTCCTCCCAGTTTAGTGTCATCTGCAAACTTGCTAAGGGTGCAGTCCACACCATCCTCCAGATCGTTAATGAAGATATTGAACAAAACCGGCCCCAGCACCGACCCTTGGGGCACTCCACTTGATACCGGCTGCCATCTAGACATGGAACCATTGATCACTACCCGTTGAGCCCGACCATCTAGCCAGTTTTCTATCCACCTTACCGTCCATTCATCCAGCCCAGACTTCTTTAACTTGCTGGCAAGAATACTGTGGGAGACTGTATCAAAAGCTTTGCTAAAATCCAGAAATAGCACATCCACTGCTTTCCCCTCATCCACAGAGCCGGTTATCTCGTCATAGAAGGCAATTAGGTTAGTCAGGCATGACTTGCCCTTGGTGAATCCATGCTGACTGTTCCTGATCACTTTCCCCTCCTTTAAGTGGTTCAGGATTGATTCCTTGAGGACCTGTTCCATGATTTTTCCAGGGACTGAGGTGAGACTGACTGGCCTGTAGTTCCCTGGATCTTCCTTCTTCCCTTTTTTAAAGATGGGCACTACATTAGCTTTTTTTCCAGTCATCCGGGACCTCCCCCGATCGCCATGATTTTTCAAATACTGTTATAGTGTATAAATAGAGATCCCCACCCTCTGTAAGTTTTCATCTCACTTTATCTTTGCTTGTTAAAAGACAGGGAGGTTCACATAAATTGGTAACACCCCTAAAAGGTAAAAAGACAGTGAACTAGATGTAATTAAGATAGAGAATGTATGTGAATGCATGCCTAGTTTAAACAATGAATGAATGGTTAGGGAGTTACCAGCCTGAAGAATTCAGTGTCGGCTGAAGAAGGTGTCAAGTGGGATCAACCAGATGACCCCCACTACCTCAAAGGAAGGAAAAACAAGCATCTGACAGAATGGAGCCAGCCACCTGCTGATTGATTTAGCAACAGCAAAATGAAGCAACTCTCATGGACTGACATAGGAATAAATTCCTATCAAACTGGACTCTAAAGACTGAGGACTTTGAGGGCTTGGCTACACTTACAAATTTGCAGCGCTGCAGCAGGGTGTGAAAACACACCCTCTCCAGCGCTGCAAAGCGCCAGTGTGGTCAAAGCCCCGCTCCCAGCGCTGTCCGTTATTCCCCACAGGGAGGTGGAGTACGGACAGCGCTGGGAGAGCTTTCTCCCAGCGCTGGTGCTTTGACTACACTTAGCGCTTCAAAGCGCTGCCGCGGCAGCGCTACCGCGGCAGCGCTTTGAAGTGCTAAGTGTAGCCACAGCCTGAGTCTATGGTTCTGCAGCCAGCCTCCAGGAGCATCAAATGCATCTGACACAGACTTGGCTCCATCCTCATGACCAAGATACCTGGCCAGTAACTTGGCATGAGCAATGTCTAGGCTGGTAACTATAACATCTGTACAGAACCTGAATGAATGATTGTGTGAATGAATATATGTGTGTGTGTGTGTATAAGGAATAAGTAGTGATAGAAATAAGTAGTAAAACAACGTTGTTTACTGTTGTCTTTTGTTTTGTTATGGTATTTACAATAAATGTGGCATCTTTGCCTTATCCCTCTTAATTAGATCCTGTTGGTTTTTATTATATTGGTATAACACGGCTTCCCCCGGGCGGGGGGTATTTAAAGGGCCTGGGGAGCTCTGGGGAAGTGGTGCAGCTTTGGCGGCTATTTAAAGGGCTGGGGCGGTAGAAGCAGGGGAGCCCTGGGCCCTTTAAATAGCCCCTGAGCCCGGGCTGCTGCTGCTACCCTGGTGGGGGAGGGAGGAAGAGGGGGCAACCACCGTACAGGGTGGGCTGCACCCCCTGTCCGCAGCCAGCCCCTGCCTGCACCAGCCCTGCCTGACCGGCCCGTCTCCAGCCAGCCCCGCATTCCCTGCCCTGCCTCCAGCCCCGGTCTCCAGCCAGCCCCGCACTCCCTGCCCTCAGCCAGCCTGTCTCCTGCCCGCCCCTGCCGCACACCCTGTCCTGCCCGCACCAGCCCTGCACCCGTTGCCCTGCCTGCAGCCAGACCCTACCTCCAGTCAGCCCCTGCCCTGCCTCCAGCCAGCCCCATGTCCACTGATGCCCTGCAGTTCCCAGGGCAGTAACCCTGCACACCTGCTTCAGTGAGGGGAGCAGGGAGCAGCTGGGACCCACACATGTGGGTGACCAGACGGCAAGTGTGAAAAATCAGGACAGGGCGTGGGGCGTAATAGGAAAGAATAAAATTGTCAGACACATAGAAAAACATAAACTCTTGAGCAATAGTCAACATGGTTTCTGTAAAGGGAAATCGTGTCTTACTAATCTATTACAGTTCTTTGAAGGGGTCAACAAACATGTGGACAAGGGGGATCCGGTGGACATAGTGTACTTAGATTTCCAGAAAGCCTTTGACAAGGTCCCTCACCAAAGGCTCTTACGTAAATTAAGCTGTCATGGGATAAAAGGAAAGGTCCTTTCATGGATTGAGAACTGGTTAAAGGACAGGGAACAAAGGGTAGGAATTAATGGTAAATTCTCAGAATGGAGAGGGGTAACTAGTGGTGTTCCCCAAGGGTCAGTCCTGGAACCAATCCTATTCAATTTATTCATAAATGATCTGGAGAAAGGGGTAAACAGTGAGGTGGCAAAGTTTGCAGATGATACTAAACTACTCAAGATAGTTAAGACCAAAGCAGATTGTGAAGAACTTAAAAAAGATCTCACAAAACTAAGTGATTGGGCAACAAAATGGCAAATGAAATTTAATGTGGATAAATGTAAAGTAATGCACATTGGAAAAAATAACCCCAACTATACATACAACATGATGGGGGCTAATTTAGCTACAACGAGTCAGGAAAAAGATCTTGGCGTTATCGTGGATAGTTCTCTGAAGATGTCCACGCAGTGTGCAGAGGCGGTCAAAAAAGCAAACAGGATGTTAGGAATCATTAAAAAGGGGATAGAGAAGAAGACTGAGAATATATTATTGCCCTTATATAAATCCATGGTACGCCCACATCTCGAATACTGTGTACAGATGTGGTCTCCTCACCTCAAAAAAGATATTCTAGCACTAGAAAAGGTTCAGAAAAGAGCAACTAAAATGATTAGGGGTTTAGAGAGGGTCCCATATGAGCAAAGATTAAAGAGGCTAGGACTCTTCAGTTTGGAAAAGAGAAGACTAAGGGGGGACATGATAGAGGTATATAAAATCATGAGTGATGTTGAGAAAGTGGATAAGGAAAAGTTATTTACTTATTCCCATAATACAAGAACTAGGGGTCACCAAATGAAATTAATAGGCAGCAGGTTTAAAACAAATAAAAGGAAGTTCTTCTTCACGCAGCGCACAGTCAACTTGTGGAACTCCTTACCTGAGGAGGTTGTGAAGGCTAGGACTATAACAATGTTTAAAAGGGGACTGGATAAATTCATGGTGGCTAAGTCCATAAATGGCTATTAGCCAGGATGGGTAAGAATGGTGTCCCTAGCCTCTGTTCGTCAGAGGATGGAGATGGATGGCAGGAGAGAGATCACTTGATCATTGCCTGTTAGGTTCACTCCCTCAGGGGCACCTGGCATTGGCCACTGTCGGTAGACAGATACTGGGCTAGATGGACCTTTGGTCTGACCCGGTACGGCCTTTCTTATGTTCTTATGTTCTATATAAGAAAAAGCCCCAAATATTGGGACTGTCCCTATAAAATGGGGACATCTGGTCACTTTAGCTGGAACAATTTTACAGTTCTTGGTAATAGCAACACATTAGTTACAAAAATTACCATTAGCGATAACAACAAATTCATTGCAAGGGTCCACCTACAATCATTTTTGTCATCATGCCACACCTTTGGCTCAATACCATTGGGGTTTGCGCCTTTTAGGGTTAACCCGTGCATAGGCGGCAGGTTATATACACCTGCGGTGCCCGGGCTCCAGGAATATTCAGGGGCCGGGTGCCCTGCTCCAGCAATATTTGGAGCTGGGTCTCTCCCCCGGCCCTGCCTGGATAGGGCCCCGGCCCTTACCCTGAGCCTCTCCAAAGCCCCAAACCCTCCGCCCCAGCCAGAGCCCTCATCCCCCTGCACCCTAATCCTCAACCCCAGCCAAAGCCCTCATCCCCCCGCACCCTAATCCTCAGCCCCAGCCAGAGCCCTCATCCCCCCACACCCTAATCCTGAGCCCCAACCCTCATCCCCCTGCACCCTAATCCTCAACCCCAGCCAAAGCCCTCATCCCCCCACACCCTAATCCTCAGCCCGAGCCGGAGCCCTCATCCCCCCGCACCCTAATCCTGAGCCCCAACCCTCATCCCCCTGCACCCTAATCCTCAGCCTCATCCCTGAGCGCCCCTGCAGCATGAACTCCTCATCCTCAGCCCCAAACCTCATCCCCCTGCACCCTAATCCTCTGACCCAGTCCTGAGCCCCCCCACATCATGAATCCCTCATCCTCAGCCCCACAGCCCTCACCCCTGTACTCCCTCCTATCCCCAAACTCCCTTCCCAGAAGGTGCACCCCCCCTTCCCACACACCCCTTCCCAACCCCAAACTCCGTCCCAAAGCCTGCACCCTTCACCCCCTCCTGCACACCCACCCCCTGCCCCAGCCCAGAGCCTGCACCCAGCACCCAAACTCCATCCCAAAGCCTGCACCCTGGACCCTAATCCCCAGCCCAGGATCTGCACCCCAGACCTCCCCCGCCGAGACCCCTCTCAGAGCCTTAGGCAGGTGGGGGCAGAGTTGGGGGGCGGGTTCTGAGCACCACCAAAATTTCTACAGACTTGCCACCCATGAACCTGTGGCTTCCCTTTGCAAACTTCCTCCTTGTTCTGAAGGATCAAACCCTGATTTTTCTTGCTTAACAGAATTTACTGGCTGATGGGGTGGGCTCTCTTTGCTAACAGCCATTAGCAAGTCTTCTCCCTGCCAGCCAAGTAATTTGCATCAACACAGAAGCACAGACTGCTCACTTAAAGAATCAGAATGGAGACATTCCTGTTCCAACACCATTGTCTTCCCAACCAGCTGGCCAAACACAGCCACTTGCTTATAGAGCTGCTCAACTTTCTTAACAGCCCTTACTCCATCTGAGACCTTTTCAAAGCTATCCACACGGGCTCTTTCAAAAGGAAAGTGGGTGGATTTTTACATATCTTCCTAACCAGTCTTTAAAGGGTTAAGTCAGTCTGTGAGTTAATTAACTCTTTCTGGCCCTGTCGCCTTCCAATGAGAGATTATATTACACCCATAACGTCACAGGCCATATATGGTCAAAACAGCCGTGGCCAGGCTGGGACCGGGCTGGGCCTGGGGTACTCAGCTGGGGCCAGGCAGGGGCGGACGAAGCCAGGCCGAAGGGAGCCGCTCAGTCGGGAACGGACTGGAGGGAGCCACTCGTCTGGGCTGGGCTGGGCCTTGCCATGCCTCCCTGGAGCCCTCCTCACACTCCTTTCCCCTGGTCCAGCCTTTGTTCCAGCTCAGGTGGTAGCTAGTGGATTTCTCATGATGGCTGCCCCATTTGTTCCCTTCCACTCAGATACAGATACAAAAGTGATACATTTATACAAATAGGATGACCACACTCAGTAGATTATAAGCCTTGTAATGATACCTTACAAGAGACCTTTTGCATGAAGCATACTGCAGTTACATTATATTCACACTCATTAGCATATTTTTATAAACTCCTATAGAATGGAACATGACAACAGCAAAGACGACGACAGTGGAGACACCTCTGAAGAAATGCCCTAGAGCCCTTGGGCCGTCACGCTTCAGGAATGTGCGTGAGGTGCTAGGAGACCTGGAGATGGGGGGTGTCCTGCTGGCCGTAGGTGAGTGTTGTGAACCCCCAGTTGCTAGGCTGAATTTATCCATTCCCTGGCAATAAAACATTGTCTTGTTTTCACAGCCACTTTCGGTCTCCTGGCTTCTACCCTCTACCCTACTGGCAGGGCATTGTGCAGCACCCTTTCCAGCCCACCTGGGTGGAGGAGATTGAGGAAGAGAGCATCTGCCATCCAGCTCCATCTCATCTAGAGCAAGTGAGTGGAGGTCTCCAGAGCCATCGCCAGTGGGGTGGGAATGGCCCAGCAATAGGGCTCCCAGCCTTTCCCTTGCAGGAGATTGTTCCCAACGTCGAGAGTCTTTCGGGAGGGCAGAACCTGCCAGGTGCTGAACACCCACAATGGCAAGCAGTGAAATCAGTGGGAACTGAGGGCGACTCCTCCCTCCTGGGATTGGCACCGTGTGAACGAACTTTCATTTAGGACTATCCGGGTTCCGCTCTTTCTCTGGCCTGGGAGGGAGTGGGGTCTACTGGGGTGGAGGGAGCGGCTTGTCCAAACTAACGGAGAGCCCCATTGCTCTGAAAGAATGAGACTCTCCCAGTTTCACAGGGCCCTATTGGGTGAGGGGGAGCATTGGGAGCAGCCTGTGCTGTGAGCTGCTGCCAGTGCGTGTGGACGGCAGCCCCCCTGCCCTGGGGTGGGGTGTGTGGGGAGGAGGAATTGCCTCAGCAGAGGGGACGTAGGCAGGGGAGCAGGCAGGCCCATTAATGAGAGCTGCCTTGAGCCCAGACTCATGGCTGCTCCCCACTCAGTTCCAGGATGGAGCGGTGGAAGCGGATGCTGAGGAGGAAGGCTGGGCAGGTGGCTCTGGAGCCAGTAGGGAGCAGCGTCCGTCTTGCCCAGGAGGAGAGTGGCCCCTCTGTCCCCGCGGGCGGGGAAGAGGCCAGTGGGCAGGCAAAGCGGAGAAGCTCCCTGACCTTCTGGAGGAAGAGGAAAACACCAGCTCCCTTAGCAGGCCCTGAGGCACCTTCTGGTCCCAAATGGAGGTGGCCCCGGGTGATGCTATGTAGGAGGGACCCAGGCGAGGGCAGGAGCCGGGCAAGGTGGCTCTGCGGCTTCCTTTCCAGGAAGCAGAGGAGCCAGGAGTCCAGCCCCAGGGCCCAGCAGGAGCTATCCACCAGCCTGGCCACCGAGGAGCCCCCAGCCAACCGAGCAGGAGCTGGGCGGCTCCGGCATGGGGACCGGCAGCTCTGCCTACTCCTGAGGGGCCAGCACCTCCTCTGTGGGGTCTGACAGCCCTGAGGCTGAAGGCTCCCTCTGTGCAGGTGAGGGGAGACCCAGGGGACAGGGGGAAGGATGGGGGCAGTAGGGGACTAGTAACACCCTGTGCCCATTGGGTCACCAAGACGCCAGGACTGAGACACAGCTGCACCCTGTGGCAGGGGATGCTGGGCAGAGTCCGGGGAGCTCCAGCCTCCCCTGATGATGTTGGGGGGGGGCTGACGGCCACGGGGCCCTGAGGCTGATGGGCCTGAGGGTGTCTCTGGGAGGGGCAGGGTGCGGCCCTCAGTGCCATGGGGCTCCTTGTTGAGGATGGGGGACATTGAGCCATTTCTCTACACTGCATCCCCCCAGTGGCAGCAGGGATTGTCCTTTCTCCTGCTCTCCCTGGTGCAGAGACCCCCAGTGCCCAGCAGCAGTGGGCTGAGGAGGAGGAAGAAGAGAAGGAGGAGGAGGAGGTGTCCCCTGAACAAGACACCATCAGGGTCATCCAGGACTACCTCCAGGGCAGAGCTGAGGTACAAAAATCTTACAGCTGCTCTGCCCCTGAGTCTGCCCTGCCCCTTCTTCCATCCCCACCCACACAGGGGGGTCTTGTCCCAGAGAATCCATCACCCCCAATGGGGGGAACTGCTCCCTTGTTACCTGGCACCCCAAAGTGGGGGCATTTGTCTCACACAGGCCAAGGTGTCCACTCCCCACAGACACTGTCCCAGTTACAACCCCAGTCTGTGCAGGGCGACACTGGTTTCGGGAAGCAGGGCGGCTTTCCCTGTCCAACTCCATGGGGTTCCTGAGCCATGGAGCTGGTGTAGGTGGGTTGGGGAGGTCCCTACCTAACTGTCTCTCTCTCTCCCCCCACCCCACTCCTAGTTGATGGCCAAACAGCTCCGCTTCCTCTGTAGTGTCCCACGTCTGTGCTTCTTGGCACAGCAGCAGGGGTTGAACACTCTGGAGCCCCACGTCTCCAAAGCGGCCCTCGTGGAGAGCATTGCGGTGAGTGGGACCCTGTGTCTGGCCCCTGGGGCGAGGGACCCAGAAACGAGAGAAAGAGTTGGTGGGGCCAGAGGGGGAAGCAGAGGACAGTGGTTCCTGTGGCTGAGGGCTGGGGAGCAGGGAAGGGAGAGCTTCTGACACCAATCGGGAGCTGGCAGTGGGGGAATTGTAAGGCCGGAGGGGAGGGGAGGGGAGGGGAGGGGGAAGGAAGTTTGATGGATGGGAGGAATGGGGGGCCCAGCTGGTTGGGGTTGGGAGTGACACTGGCTGTTTCTGCAGAGCACTTTGGCCTCCTCCCTGGAAAGTGCCTGTGGGTCTGCGGGGCCTGAGTCTCACATGCAAATTTATCTTCTTGGGGTCTCTCAGGAGCTGATTGAAAATCTGCCTATGGTGCCAGAGCCAACCTCCATCATCTCCAGCTCCATGGCTGCAGTTTGCAGCCTCAGGTACCAGGACCGTCCCATCCAGCTGCCTTAACCCTGGTGCAGATCGGGTCTGGAGCCGGGAGTCCCAGATCTTCTCCGGCCTAGATTACCCCCAGCTGTGGCTGTTCCCATCCCCCAGCAGAGGAGGCGGGAACGTCTCCACTTTCCTGGCTGGGGGGTGATTTCACTCCAGGAACGTTACAGCGGCCGTAGGGAGGGGATCACTGCGGGGGAGGGGGTCATGGCCATGGCAGTGCCAGCGCCACTCCAGTGCCGCCAAGGATAACACGGGCTCCTCTCTCCCTGCAGCAAACTGAAGCCGCTGCTTGCCCTGGAGCTGGAATCACGCCTCCTGCGGGCTCTTCTTTACACCATCTTCACGATGGGCACTGGGCAGGATACCACCCACTTCCAGGTAGGTCATGATCCTACTTCCCTGTCCCAGGAGCAGGAGCCGCCTCTGGTCCCTGCTCCCTTGGTTTGATGGAGCTGCTGAGAATAGGGGAGGAGTGAGCAGAGCTGGGAACAGGCCCGAGACAAACTGGCAGGGAGGGCCCCTTCCCTCCAGGGGGGATTGTATTACCCCTCTGTGGCTGATCCCAGCCTTCCCTCTCCTCATTCTGTGTTCTGCTGCCTGGACTCTCCCGGGGATCCTTCTTCCCACCCATTGCAGTTTGGCTGGTCCCTAGTCTGCTGGGTACCAGGCCCTGCACAGAGAACTGCTAAGGCCAAGGATTGAGGAGCCAGCAGGCATCCGACTAGGAACTCTTGCCAAGTGTCCTTGGAATGATGTGAATGGGAGAGGCCAGGATGTGCCTTTTGGGTCTGGCCAGGGCTCTCAGAGAACCCCCCTGGTCCCGTGACTGGTGTAGCCCCATGTCCCATGACTGACGGGTGTTCCCGCTTCTTGCAGGCTCTGCACAACACCTATTTACAGAGGCTGGACGCCATGGTCGGGTGCCTGCTCACCGAGACCCCCACCCCAGCTAAGCTGCAGCACCTCTTGGAGGTGAGTAGAATGGGCCGGTCTGGGGCGGAATTTCCCCTTAACCCCGTCAGGGGGCTGCAAAGGAGAGACTAGAAGAGTCCCGTTTCCGTTGTGTCCTCCCAGCTTGGACCCAAGCCGCCCCACGTTCCCAGAGCTGTCAGTGCAGTGCAATGTTGGGACCCTTACGCCTCCTGGGGCGGGGGCGCAGGGGAGCAGAGGGAAGGAGCTGGGACTCTCAGCCAGAGCTCTGCACGGTTGCATTAAGCACTAACAGTGAAAACCAGGCCTGGCTGGGGCCTGAGAGACTGAAACCAACACCTGTGAGATGCAGGACATGGGACCCTGAGAAAAGTCACTGGCTCCTTTCTAGGGAGACCCTGAGATACAGGAGGAGCCTCAGGGAATCAGCTCTTCTGTCCTAGGGACACTGCAGTTCCTGTCCTCACGGCCACTCCATCCATCCTACCAAGGCTTCTGCAGCTGGGGTCTGGGGTCCAGGACATGTGCCTTGATCCTGACGTGCTGTTCATGGATCAGAGCACATGATCTGAGGGTTCAGAGCAAATAGACCAGCCCCAATGTGGGAATGTATTGCTAACTTGGCAGATGGGAGTGTGGGAAGCTGAGGTGTCTAGGCTTCAAGGACGGGCTAATTAGGCTGTGAGCTGTGTAGTGAGAAGCTGGCCTTGGCTGTTTCTCATCTGCTAGTAGGCAGTAAACAGGATAATAAATTAGAAAGTTGTACAGGATGACAGTTATCCAATGAAGTTATAGCTGTGCCTGTGTGTACCTTATTAACCAATTAGCAATTGCTTGATTGCCTGCCTTAATTGTATAAAAGAAGTATGCTGGAGAGAAATAAATGACTCTGCTACCAATCACATTGGTTGTTGTGCTTTGTCCATGCCCGCATGAGATGCACTAAGATGCAACACCCCAAGACCGACCATTGTCCCAGCCTGGCGAGACAATGACAGCTTGTGCCCAGTGGAGGACAGGACCAAACAGCTCAGCTTCCGCCATGCTGTCCCACGTCTGTGCTTCTTGGCACAGCAGCAGGGGCTGGACACTCTGGAGCCCCACTTCTCCAAAGTGGCCACGCCATCAGGGGCTCATTCACCTGCACATCTACCAAAGTGATCTATGCCATCATGTGCCAGCAATGCCTCTCTGCCATAGGTACATTGGCCAAACCGGACAGTCTCTATGCAAAAGAATAAATGGACACAAATCTGACATCAGGAATCATAACATTCAAAACCCAGTAGGAGAACACTTCAGCCTCTCTAACCACTCAGTGACAGACTTGAAGGTGGGAATTTTGCAACAAAAAAACTTCAAAAACAGACTCCAAAGAGAGACTGCTGAACTTGAATTAATATGCAAATTAGATAAAATTAACTTAGTTTTAAACAGAGACTGGGAATGGTTGGGTCATTGCACTAATTTAATCTATTTCTCCACGTTAAGTATGCTCACACCTTCTGTGGGTCATCTTGATTATCACTTCAAAGGTTTTTTTCTCCTGCTGATGATTGCTCATCTCAGTTGATTGGCCTCTTAGAGTTGGTATGGCTACTTCCACCTTTTCACGGTCTCTGTATGTATAAATATCTTCTTTCTGTGTTCCATTCTATGCATCCGCTGAAGTGAGCTGTTAGCCAGTGAGTGGCCCATCGAACGGACACTTAATTCACAATGGACCATGGGAGGCACCCATCTACACTGAACGGACTTTTCTGTGAATGTTCTATCTGACGTATCCTGCAAAGTATCCATCCTGCAATGACTGAGCAAAATGGGGCATGGACAGGGACTTGCCCATGTGACTCCAAACTCCCATCTTTCACCTGTGATTTTCCACTAGCTGTGCTGAGGACTTTGAAACAATGGGTTTCCCTTCATATGGCAGAAGTTAAAAGAGGCCCTGGAAACATCTCCACTGTGCCTCTAGCCTGCTCCAGCCTCTTTCCTGCTCAAACATCTGGACTATGGACTTATACTAATGGGAGCATCTAACCAAGGGAGAGGAACTTCCAGTGACTTGGAAGCACCCAAAGACTTATCAAGCCAGCAGTTTATTCTATCACTGCTATAAGCCTGAACCAAGAACTTTGCAATTATTGTATTTGATTCCTTTAACCAATTTTAATTCTCACCTTTCTTTCTTTCTTTCTTTCTTTCTTTCTTTCTTTCTTTCTTTCTTTTTATAAATAAACCTTTAGCATTTAGATACTGAAGGATTGGCATCAATGTGATTTTGGGGAAATATCTAAGTTATATATTGACCTGGGTGGGCGGCTGGTCCTGTGAGATCAGAATATAGCCTCTTAGGGTATGTCTTCACTCCCCGCCAGATCGGCGGGTAGCAATCGATTTCTCGGAGTTCGATATATCGCGTCTCATCTAGATGCGATATCGAACCCCGAACACGCTCCCGTCGACTCCGGAACTCCACCAGAGTGAGTGGCGGTAGCGGAGTCGACGGGGGAGCCGTGGACGTCGATCCCGTGCCGTGAGGACGGGTAAGTAATTCTAGCTAAGGTACTTCGACTTCAGCTACGCTATTCACGTAGCTGAAGTTGCGTACCTTAGATCGACCCCCCCCCCCACCTAGTGTAGACCAGGCCTTAGTTGAAGACATTGATTTTAAAGAACCACTCATTTCTCAGTCTAGTGTTTTTGGTGGTAATACAAGGACTGGAATTCCCAAGGAAACTGCTTTCATGACTTCTTGTTAGCTGGTGTGGTGAAGCAGAAGTTTCCTTTGCAGGTTGAAGGGGAAAGGACGGACATTACTCATCTAATCGTAATCACACTGAGACGCTGAAGGAAGCAGAGCGAGGATGTGCTACTAGCAGTAATCCAGCCCAATGGGGAGGAGTTAAATATAAAGAAGAGGGTCATGTGGAGAACAGGGTTTGCTCTCAGAGCTTTGGAGAGAAAAGAAATCTGCCACTTTTTCTCTGTGAACTCCGTTTGCTTTTCTTGTTCCTTTCCGTTACAGTAAAGATACAGAGAATGGAAGTGGTTAAACTTCTCCCGAGGCAATGAATCACTTGGCTTGGTTTCCTCTCATCATTGCCAGTGCAGACAGGAGGGACAGGATTTGTTTTAAACGAGTCATGGACAGTTGATATTTTCATTGTTTTCTTTCTAAGCATTTAGCTTGGGGGTCAGCCTCAGAGCCCAGTTAGTACTGAGGGAGAATTAATCATTAAAGGGCAAAACCCTTCCTTCATGCAGAGTTAAGATTGGCTGGAGCAATATCAGCCCCTTGCAGAACCTCTGCAGCCGCAAAACTCAAACTTCTGAAAAGCAGGAGACGCAGTTACAGTTGCCTGCACCACCTTCATCCTGTCCTCTGTCAGCAGCGTCCCTTTATCACACACACATTTACTCTACCAACACCCTGCTGGCTGAAATCTACAAACTGTTCACTACCTTTTACAGCCCTTCCAACCAGAGCTCCAACCCCATCTTGGCCTGACAAGGCCCAACCCCTGGGCAAATCAGACTGGGGTAAGGATTGGGCAGGGCCATGAGAGTGACTGCAGAGCAAGACCCCTGACCCCTACTCAGATCAGCCCCACCTCACTGATCTCTCCTCACTCAGACACACTGCACCCCTCCCCAAATTCCTGAAAGCCTGGGTAGGGGAGCTTATTTTCCCTTGTGATGGTCTGAGCTCTCCCTCCCCACCCGGCCGCAGCTGGAGCTAAGATAGATGCCCCCTCCATTGCTCCCCTTTGGGAAACACAGTGTTAATGTAGATGAATCTGATAAGGCTCAGATGTCCAATGTCTGATCTCCGTTCACATTCTCCACAGTTCCGGCCCTTGTTGCTTATTGAAAGAAATGACTCAATATCCCAGTTTCATGTTTTATTAACATGAACAAATACAACCAAGAACATACATCGCTAAGGCTAAACGACTAGCTAATGAAAGGTTAAACAATACAGTGATAAAGTTCAGGTCAAATCAGTAAATCAACGAGTTAACTAGGATATTGCGTTGGAATCAAGTCATCAATTTAGTCAAACCATCTGAAGAATACAGCAGAAAATCAACCCTTATAAATCCTAGAACAACAACCCAAGGAGGCAGGTGAATATTTAGTGGTACCAAAACCCCAATCAGAGGTTTTCACCCAGGCAGTGCATCCCAAATTTGGAGAGCTGAACATTTCAATACCGAAACCAAATTATTGCTTATATTTAGCCCACAGCCTCAAAGTGAATTAGTTTTCTCCTTAGATTTCACTATTGCATCACTAATAATAGAAAAAGGAAAATAAATGGCAAAGATTATGAGGGGTTGGATCTCTGCAGCTCTTTGGCTTTGGAGTCACATGGAGCAGGACCTGTAGCTGCAGTTGAGGAACCAGGTACTGGCATAGCTGGCCCAGCACTTCGGGCTAGCAGGCTTTTCAGGTACAGGAGACTAGTGCAGGCTGCACAGCCTGTCACTGTTGTGCTTCATTCCCCAGAGGGGATCAGTCCTGGGATCCTGGAAGTCAGTCTCCCTTAGATGACTTACATAAGAACACAAGACAGGTCATACTAGGTCAAACCAATGGGCCATCTAGCCCAGTGTGCTGCCTGAGAGTGACCAGTGCCAGATGCTTCAGAGAGAATGAACAGAACACACTTGTTGAGCTGAAAGCTGAAGGACTCCCACCCTTACCTTTTACTTTATCGTTGTAGATTCCAGCTTACCCCATCTTACCACACCTCCTGCGAGGTGTCTGGGCAATTCAGGTGTGAACCAATCCTTCGATACAGACATGTCCCACTCTAGATGAAGTGAGGCAGAGTTTGGGCCAACGTCAGTTTGGAACAGCCCGACTGAGCCCGGCAGTTTTCTCAAAGTATCTGCTGCCGTAAACCGCATGCAGTGTGGACGTGTGAACCCCAAAGGTATCAAACGTGAAAGAAACAAAGGCCAGTTACGGGGAGGTTTCCATGGCCAGGCCTCAGGGTTAAGCAGCTGGGCTCTAACAGCTGCCTCCTCAAAAGGAAAAACGGTCTCTGCACCCATAAAAATAACTGGTTGCAAAAATCAATCATCCTGCATCCATCACCATTTTAAATTCTGACCTCTCCCGCCCGATGTGTCTTTGTTTAGCACACAAGCAAATTGGGGACTCTGTGGCTGTTACCCTCTAACTCGGTAGAAGATTACACATCTTGACTCAAGCAATTTTCCTCTTCACAGAATATTTATTTTAAAGTTTATCAAAATAAATTCCATTTGAAAGAGAAATAATTACAGTCTACACTGGGGCTCTATTTTCATACATGCTATTTCTCCCACATGTTCCCCCGCTCTAATTCCTTTGGAGTGAGGTTTTACTTTTCAGGATTAGCCACCATTTCCAATATAGTAGGAGGGGCGGGGAGAGAACTAGAAGGAAACCTGAATTATATAGTAACACTGACAGTTATCACATAATCAGCCTCTTACTTTACACTAATTAACTTCATGTTTAATTTCATTGTCACTGTTAACAACTTATTCAAAGATTACAAAATATAAACCTATAGGGCAGTTTTCTCTTAATTCCCATTTCCACCATTGAGTTTTGTGTGAAGTCACATTCTACAATAACCTACGAGCCTTCCATTTATGTGAGTTCATTTCGCCCTGGGTCTTCTCCCATAAGTGTAGGTGGAAGGGCTCTCACGCTACATGGGAAGGCTGCATCATGAGAAAAAACACCTGTGTTCTATTATCACATTTTCTAATCTTTCAGAGTAGCAACAGGTGGAGAAGTGATACAAATGCATAAGACTTAATAGCAAAACTAAGAGACCAAACCACAGAGTCAGGACTCAGCATTCATGTATCCTGCAGTCTGAACTTGGAATCTGATACATTCCCTCATTAGCTACCATAATTTGCCCAGCATGGAACTGCTTCTTGTCCAAAAAGGCAGCCAGATTGGGACCCATAGGCATGGATTGGCTCTGAAGCAATCAGATGTTTCTCTCTGTGCTTCATGAAACTTTCGATCCAAATGGTAAAAGACAGTTGTTCCCAATTTAATAATGGCATCCTTTAGGAGTGAGACCAATGCCACTTAACTAGGGAGCAGCATTCTAAAAATAGTTTACCTGGGCCACAGGTCACCATAGCTTCCATCACTGGGGCGAAAAATCAACCACTAGTACATGCGATTTCTACCTGAGTCCTTGTCAAATCTTTGACTTTTCTTGGAGTAATTTTATACTTCTCTGGTGTAGAATTCTTCACCAAGCACATAAAAGATCAGTAGCAATAGTGAAGTATAACTCCTCCCCTCCCCCAAATATGCCCTTTATTTCTTTAATCTGGTGGCACAGATTTAAATTAGGGACTAAATTCAGGTGTGGCTTAGAATCCTTGTAAAACACCAAATGTCAGGTATCTATGGAAAATAGGTCTCTTTCTGCAGCTATATCACATTCAACACGGATTTCATTTTCTACATATTTGCAGCATTGCCCAGGGGTGACTGAACAGAATCATCACTTCCATTTTCCCCTTCCCTACCTAGATGGGAATTGCATTTCCCAAATAACAGGCAACCCGCACCTGATTAGGAAGGAGATCTCTTCACGAGCAACCTCCTGCAGGGCCTGGGCCACAACTGCTTTGGGGGCCAAATGCATGGGTATCTTATAGTCTCATAGACTTTAAGGTCAGAAGGGACCATTATGATCATCTAGTCTGACCTCCTGCACAATGCAGGCCACAGAATCTCACCCACCCACTCCTGTAACAACCCCCTAACCTTAGTTCCAAGTCATTTACCAGGGAATCTTCTTCACAGCCCTTTAGAAAATATATTGACCTTCCCAACTGAATGGTTTGGATGGTGATAGGGAAGCCCTCTGACTTACCCTAGCTTCTTCTGTTGTTAGAGAGGGTGAAGTGACATTTTCCCCTATCCCTGCCCTGTTCATAGAATATCAGGGTTAGAAGGGACCTCAAGAGGTCATTGAATTCAACCCCCCTGCTCAAAGCAGGACCAATCCCCAGATTTTTGCCCCAAATCGTCCCTTCAAAGGCTGAACTTGCAACCCTAGGTTTAGCAGGCCAATGCTCAAACCACTGAGCTATCTCTCCCAGTTCCATCTCTTTGTTATAGTTCAATATATTTTAAGTGAGAAAAGTGGTAGTAACAATTTGTTCTCCAGCACAACCTGAAGCAACATCAGAGCAACTGGGAACGAAACAATTTGTTGATGACTAACAATTGCTTTGAAATGGGGGAACAGTATAACCGTGATGCTCAGGGTTTGTTTAGACTAGGAAAAGTGATGGAGTTTAGGTCAGGTCAAAGGGAAAGCTAATGCCAACCACTGCACCTGGGCTGCAGCTGCACTACAACTATAACTGTCTTTTTACACCAAGGTCACTAACTTGAGCAGCCAACACCATGTGCAGCCCTAGTGGATGGAAGGCCCAGGTAGTTTTTGCCTCAGTGTAGCTTGTTGGGATCAAACCTCTCTCTCCCCCCACCTGGAGCTGATGAACATTCCTAGCTGGAGGGACACACACTCCTACGACTCAAAAGGAAAAAAGTTGATAGAAAAGAACGCAGGATTGACCCCAAAGAAGGGTCAGCTGCAAAAGGCAGAAGCAGGCAACCCATCTGCAGGAGCTGAGAGACCACGGTGAAGATGATGTGAAGATCACTTTGTGGGGAATTAACAAATGTGATTTAAAAAAAAAAATCTTTGGCCAACCCTAGTCAAGGCATTTATTACAGTTCTCTCTCATGTGAATTTTCTGATGTCTAATAAGGCTTGAGCTCTGATTGAAGGTTTTCCTTCCTTCCTGGTCTACACTACGAGTTTATTTTGAATATAGCAGCATTTTAAACCAAATTAACGCTGCACCCGTCCACACAATGAAATCCTTTATTTTGATATAAAGGGCTCTTAATATCGATAGCTGCACTCCTCCCTGATGAGGGGAGTAGCGCTGAAATCGGTTTTGCCATTTCGAATTAGAGTTAGTGTGGCTGCAATCTAACGGTATTGGCCTCCGGGAGCTATCCCACAGTGCACCATTGTGACCGCTCTGGACAGCAATCTGAACTCGGATGCACTGGCCAGGTAGATAGGAAAAGCCCCAGGAACTTTTGAATTTAATTTCCTATTTGCCCAGCGTGGAGCACTGATCAGCACAGGTGACCATTCAGCCCCAGAATCAAAAAAGAGCTCCATCATGGACCGTATGGGAGATACTGAATCTGATCTCTGTATGGGGAGATGAATCTATTCTACGAGAACTCCGTTCCAAAAGACAAAATGCCAAAACATTTGAAAAAATCTCCAAGGCCATGATGGACAGAGGCCACAACAGGAACTCGGCCCAGTGCTGCGTGAAACTTAAGGAGCTGAGACAAGCGTAACAGAAAGCCAATGAATGAAATGGACGCTCACGGAGGGAGGAGCGACTGACGACTGTAGCTATCCCACAGTTCCCGCACTGTCCAAAAACCATTTGAATTCTTGGCTGAGCTTCCAAAGCCTGAAGGGTCAAAAACATTGTTGCGGGTGGTTCAGGGTATATGTCATCAGCCCCCCAACCCTCCCTCTGTGAAACCAAGGGAAAAAAATTATTTCCCGCCTTTTTTCAATGTCACCGTATGTCTACTGGATGCTGCTGGCAGATGCGGTGCTGCAGCGCTACACAGCAGCATCCCCTTCCCTTCCCTTCCCTTGCAGATGGTGCAGCATGACTGATCTCCGTCATCGTCGTCCCCTGATTGCTCCTGGCCGGCCTCGGTGAGGTTGGCCAGGGGCGCCTGGGCGAAAATGAGAATGATTCCCCAGGTCATTCTCTTCTTTAAGTTTTGTCTCCTGGAGATTCACTCCTGCCTGGAATATCATAGCAGCTGGAGGCTGCCCTCCCCTCCCTCCTTTGATCTCTGCTTGCAGAGGCAATAAAGTCAGTGTTGTTTCAAATTCATGCATTCTTTATTACTTCATCACACAAATGGGGGATAACTACCACGGTAGCCCAGGAGGGGTGGGGGAGGAGGGAAGCAATGGGTGGCGTTGTTGCAGGGGCACCCCCTAGAATGGCATGCAGCTCATCATTTCTGCGGGATATCTGGGGCTCTGATCTGGAGCGGCCATTTGCCTCTCTGGTTTTTTAGTAGGCTTGCCTGATATTCTAGGCAGGACTGACTCTCCCTTTAGACAAAACTTGAAGAAGAGAATGACCTCGGTTGTCCATGGGCCTCCGGCTGACCTCACCGAGGCCGGCCAGGAGCACCCATGACAGCAGCAGACGGTACAGTATGACTGGTAACAGTCATTGTCAACTTGCAATGCAGCAGACGGTACAGTAGAGCTGGTCACCCTCTTGGCTAATTTGCAAAAGGCAAGGGGATGATGCTGTGTAGCGCTGCAGTACCGCATCTGTTAGCAACATCCAGTAGACATACGGTGACAGTGAAAAAAGGCTGAATGGGCTCCATGGTTGCCGTGCTATGGCATCTGCCTGGGCAATCCAGGGAAAAGGGTGTGAAATAATTGTCTGCCATTGCTTTCACGGAGGGAGGATTGTCTGATGACATTTACCCAGAATCACCTGCGACACTGTTTTTGCCCCATCATTCATTGGTATCTCAACCCAGAATTCCAATGGGCAGAGGAGACTATGGGAACTATGGGATAGCTACCCACATTGCAACGCTCCAGAATTCGACGCTAGCTTCGGTACATGGATGCACACCGCTGAATTAATGTGCTTAGTGTGGCCACGTGCACTCGACTTTATACAATGTTTCAAAAAATCGGTCTCTGTAAAATCGGAATAATCCAGTAGTGTAGACATACCCCATGTGGATTTTCTGATGTTTAATAAGGTTTGAGCTCTGATTGAAACTTTTCCCACACTCAGAGCATGTGTAGGGTCTCTCTCCTGTGTGGATTCTCTGATGTGCAATCAGGGTAGAGTTCTGATTGAAGCTTTCCCCGCACTCTGAGCATATGTGGGGCTTCTCTCCTGTGTGGATTCTCTGATGTGAGATGAGGGCTGAACGATGAATGAAGTGTTTCCCACACTCAGAGCATCCATGAGGTTTCTCACCTGTGTGGATTCTCCTATGTTTGATAAGGTTTGAGCTCTGATTGAAGCTTTTCCCGCATTCAGCGCATGTGTAAGGCATCTCTCCTGTGTGGATTCTATGATGTGAGATGAGGGTTGAACTATCAATGAAGCGTTTCCCACACTCAGAGCATTCATAAGGTTTCTCGCCCGTGTGGATTGTCTGATGTGTGGTAAGGTGTGGCCTCTGACTGAAGTGTTTCCCACACTCAGAGCATCCATAAGGTTTCTCACCTGTGTGGATTCTCCGATGTGTGATCAGGGCAGAGCTCCGAATGAAGCTTTTCCTGCACTCAGAGCACATGTAGGGTTTCTCTCCAGTGTGGGTTCTCCAATGTGTGAGAAGAGTTGAGCTCCGATTGAAGCTTTTCCCACACTTATGGCATCTGTAGCGTGTCTCTTCCAGGTTGATTCTCTTGCATGTAATAAGGTCTGAGTGGCTACTGAAGTTTTCCTCTGGCCTGTGCTGAGTCTCACAGTCTTTTGCTTTTTCTGGGAGTGCACAACTCCCGTAAACATTCCCTTTGGATCTTCCTGATAATGTTCCACATGGTTCTACTTGTTCAGCATCTTCCTGCTGGGGTTTCTCCTCCTCATTCTCACTCACCATCCCATCACCTGATGGCAGATAGAGACAATCCAGACATAGGTCACTCCCTATGCTGGAGAGAAAGGAATCTCAGAGAGAGGAATGGAAAAGGGATGAACAAACCAAAATATGTGCAGGAGAGATCAAACCTATCAGGATCTGATTTTTCCCAAATCCTTCCCCAGAGGAGAGAGGAAGGGATCAGTTTTGGTCTGTATCTCATGAGATCATTCAGGAGAAAGTGAGATTGGGGAGGGACCTGTTTCCAGTTGTCAGTCAGAATAGATGGGAAGCCTTGAGTGACATCTGCCATAATGGTTCCACATCTGCAGAGAACAATCCTGAACTTGGAGAGCTCACAAGGTCTTTGTAGGGTATTTGTATTTGTCCAATCTTCCACTTCTTGTAAGCTGTTTTTTTTGTGTTTTCACTGTTAAGCCAAGCTGGTCGCCTGCCATATTTACTTTTCTTCCTACACATCGGGATGGTTTGTTCCTGCAACCTCAATAAGGATTCTTTCAAATACTTTTTAAAGTATTTCCTCGACTCCTTTCCCCGTCATGTTATTCTCCCAGGGGATCCTGCCCATCAGCTTCCCGAGGGAGTCAAAGTCTGCTTTTCTGAAGTCCAGGGTCTCTGTTCTACTGCTCTCCTTTCTTCCTTGTGTCAGGATCCTGAACTCGACCATCTCATGGTCACTGCCTTCCAGGTTCCCATCCACTATTGCTTCCTCTACTATTTCTTCCCTGAAGGGGTTGATTTGGGGGTGCGGCAGGGCAGACCAGGGAAAAGGTGGGGCGGTGCTTTGGGGAAGAGGTGGAGTGGGGGAGGAGCCTGAGGCAGAGCAGGAGTTGAGCACCCACTGGCCAGAGGGGAAGTTGGTGCCTACTGAGGGGATGGACAAAGGACTGACAGACTCAGAGAAGATGAGGGTTGAAAAGGACTTCAGGAGGTCATCCAGTCCAACCCCCTGCCCATGGCAGGACCAACACCAACTAAATCATCCCAGCCAGGGTTTTGTCAAGCCGGGCCTTCAAAACCTCTAAGGAAGGAGATTCCACCACCTCCCTAGGGAACCCATCCCAGTGCTTCACCGCCCTCCTAGTGAAATAGTGTTTCCTAATATCCAACCTAGACCTCCCACACTGCAACTTGATATCATTGCTCCTTGTTCTGTCATCTGCCACCACTGAGAACAGCTGAGCTCCATCCTCTTCGGACCCCCGCCCCCCTTTCAGGTAGCTGAAGGCTAGGGTTACCAGATATCCCGATTTTATAGGGATAGTCCCGATTTTTGGGTCCTTTTCTTGTATAGGCTCCTATTACCCCCCACCCCCATCCCGATTTTTCACATTTGCTGTCTGGTCACCCTATTGAAGGCTGCTATTAAATCCCCCCTCGCTGTCCTCTTCTGCAGACTAAATAAGCTCCAGCCCCCTGGTCATTTTCCTTGTCGTCAGCTGGACCCTCTCCAATTTGTCCACACCCTTTCTGTAGTGGGTTGGCCCCAAACCGGACGCAATACTCCAGATGTCCAGATATGGCCTCACCAGTGCCCAATAGAGCGGAATAATCACCTCCCTCGATCTGCTGGCAATGCTCCTACGAACGCAGCCCAATATGCCGCTAGGCTTCTTGGCAAGAAGGGCACACTGCTGACTCATAGCCGGCTTCTCGCCCACTGTAATCCTCAGCTCTCGTTGACCAGCCCCAGGGCTGACTCATGAGTCCGCGGGGGAGGGGTGGAGGAGAGGAGGCCACGGTGAGTGGTGAGGACCCCAGAGAGGGGGTGCAGTGGAGGAGAGGGGGACTCAGCCAGGCAGCAGTGGGCAATGGGGGATGGGAGAAGGGGCGAAGCAGATACAGGAAGAGATGGAGCACAGGCTGGGAACCAGGGCCCAGGCATCCAGGGCCTGGTTGGCGGCAGCTGTGTCAGGGGAGGCTTAGCCTCCCCGCCTATTATACCCACTGCCTGTGCTTCCACTGAGGGATCTCCAGAGTCTCAGTGTTCCCCGGAGCTCACCTTCCCTGACAGGCCTGAGCAACCAGAGCTTGTCGCTAGACCACTCACAGCCTCCCCGCGGGGAGCATATGGACCCAAACAGGCTGGAGACAAGTTATCGCAGAAATCACTGGGGACTCGGGGAGCATCTTCAGCTGTGGAGGGTGACACACCCCACAGGAGCTGAATTTCTGACTCGGGGCTGAGCAGTGCAGGGTGGATGCACAGCACAGTTGTGAGGCTGTTTGCTGCGATCGATGCACCCAAGTTGGTTTAGTGGGGGTCTAGTGAAGACCCACTAAATTGACAGCAGAGCGCTCTCTGGGTGACTCTGGGACTACACCGGGAATGACAGGAGTAAGGTAAGTCTCCCGTCGGCCCAGCACAGCATAGACACACAGCAGTAAGTTGACCTAAGCTACGTCGAATCCAGCTGTGTTAGTCCCGTAGCTGGAGCAGCGTCACTTAGGACGACTTACTGCAGAAGGATGGACACAGCCTGAGGCCTGAGTTTCCACTGCAGTCTGGATGCTCAAACACCAGCTTGGCAATACAAGTCACCAAGCCCAGGCCATGCAGAGACAGGCACAGTGTGCAGTGTGGACACCCCTTCAGACAAGCCCAGGAGTGTCACATGAGGAAATCAATCCTTTCGTTGGACTTGCTGGTAGAAGAGCCCAGTGATGTTGGAGCTCCCCGACTGTCAGTGACAAACACAGTGCTCCAGCAACTGACTCTAGGGCTCGCTGCTGAAAGAAAAGCTTCATGAGTGACAAAAGGCAAAGGGAGGTGCTGGTCTTTGGCCAAGGGCAGGGAGCCCCACCCTCCAACACAGACCATTTCCCTCGTTGTCTGTCTGTGCTGGGGCAGGAGCAGTAACACGGCCTCCTGCTTTTGCTATTGCAGAGAGTCGGTTCTGACGGTCTCCTCAAACACAGGGTGCGGAACAGGCCTCAGAGCTGACTGGGTGTAAAGAAGAACTACGCAGCTAGACTGAGCCAGCTGGGAATTCAGATGTGCCCCTTTCCTGGAGGGTTTTTTTGTTCTTCCTTTTCTTGTCCCTGCTGCAGCCACCACTTTCTTAGGACTATTCCTGCACATGGGCATGGTGGCCTTTCTGGGGATCCTGGCAGCTCTAGCCAGCTTCTTGGGGGCTATTTTCCTGCTCAGAGCCATGGGCTGGATCTTGTGCCTTGACTGGGGCCCATCTCCTGCTGGCTGACTGGGAAGGAGCCAAGGTGCTGCTGATCTCTGCTAACTCCTGAGCCCCAGCTGGATGTGGTTCTTGTTCTTCTGCACGGCATCGCTCGTGGAGAACAAGGACCTGCAAATGTACAGTCATAGTCTCTCTTTGTTTAAAGAATGAAAACAAACTAGCGCCTCAGAGGACCGGAACGGATTTCAGCTGATGGACAGCTTTGCTCAGTGTTTGTACATTTTAACAGGAAAATGTTGAATGATTAAATTCATTTCATGTCCCTGTTCAGCGGAACTCCTGAACATACAGGAGATGGATATGAAAATATAGTTCAATTGAAAAAGAGGACATTTAAGAGAGCAGCTGGATTTGAACCAGAAACCTCTTGATCCGCCATCAAATGCACCACCACTGAGTTCCCTCAGGCAGTTGAGTGTTGGAGCCAGTGATCTTGAAGAGTGTGAAGGGGACACTTATTTCAGTCCTCTTTTTCAATTGAACTATATTTTCATATCCATCTCCTGTATGTTCAGGAGTTCCGCTGAACAGGGACATGAAATGAATTTAATCATTCAACATTTTCCTGTTAAAATGTACAAACACTGAGCAAAGCTGTCCATCAGCTGAAATCCGTTCCGGTCCTCTGAGGCGCTAGTTTGTTTTCATTCTTTAAACAAAGATAGACTATGACTCTCCTTGTGACACCCCCACGCACTCAGGGTTAGTGCTGGGGATCAAGCAGGCGACACATGAAAACATCAGAGGCTGCTCAATGTGCCACACTTAGTTTTGCAGAGATTTGTAGACGTTAAGGCGAGAAGAGACCTTTGGATCATCCAATCATAAGACTGGAAGGACCCCAAGAGGTCATCGAGTCCAGTCGCCTGCACTCAAGGCAAGACTAAGTACTATATAGATCATCTCTGACAGGTGTTTGCCTAACCTGCTCTTAAAAATCTCCAATGATGGAGATTCCACAACCTCCCTAGGCAATTTATTCCAGTGCTGAACCATCCTGACTGTTAGGAAGTTTTTCCTAATGTCCAACCTAAATCTCCCTTGCTGCAATTTAAGACCATTGCTCCTTGTCCTAGCCTCAGAGGATAAGAAGAATAATTTTTCTTCCTCCTCCTTGTAACAACCTTTTAGGTATTTGAAAACTGTTATGTCCCCTCTCAGTCTTCTCTTCTCTAGACTAAACAAATCCAATTCTTTCAATCTTTCCTCATAGGTCATGTTTTTTAGACTTTTTGTTGCTCTTCTCTGGACTTTCTCCAATTTGTTCTCATCTTTCCAGAAATGTGATGCCCAGAACTGGACACAATAATCCAGCTGAGGCCTAATCAGTGTGGAGTAGAGTGGAAGAATGACATCTCGTGTCCTGATTTCAACACTCCTACTAATACATCCCAGAATGATGTTGGCTTCTTTTCAACAGCATTACACTGTTGACTGTTATTTAGCTTGTGGTCCACTATGACCCTTGGATCCTTTCCGCAGTGCTCCTTCCTAGGCAGTCATTTCCCGTTCTGTATGTGTGCAACCGATTGTTCCTTCCTACGTGGAGCACTTTGCATTTGTCCTTATTGAATTTTATCCTATTTACCTCAGACCATTTCTCCAGTTTGTCCAGATCATTTTGAATGTTCATCCTATCCTCCTAAGCACTTGCAACTCCTCCCAGCTTTGTATCATCTGAAACTTTGTAAGGTTACTCTCTATGCCACGATCTAAATCAGGGATGAAGATATTGAACAGAACCGGACCCAGAGCTGAGCATGGTGGGACCCGACTCGTTATGCCCTTCCAGCCCGACTGTGAACCACTGATAACTACTCTCTAGGAACAGTTTTCCAACCAGTTATGCACCCACCTTAGAGTAGCTCTATCTAGGTTGTATTTCCCTAGTTTGTTAACGAGAAGGTCATGTGAGACTGTATTGAAAGCCTTCCTAAAGTCTAGATATAGCATATCTGCCGCTTCTCCCCATCCACAAGGTATGTTACCCAGTCAAAGAAAGTTATCGGGGGCTGGTTTGACATGATTTGTTCTTGATAAATCCATGCTGGCTATTGCTTATCACCTTATTATCTTCTAGATGTTTTCAGATGGATTCCTTAATTGTTTGCTCCATTATCTTTCCTGGTGCAGAAGTTAAGCTGACTGGTCTGTAACTGCCTGGCTTGTCCTTATTTCCCTTTTTATAGATGGGAACTACATTTGCCCTTTTCCAGTCTGCTGGAATCTCTCCAATCTTCCATGACTTTTCAGCTATAATAACCAAAGTAAAACTAGCCCATTGGGTCTGTGAGCAGGTGAATCGCCTCCCTCGCCCAGCAGCTCCCCCAGGGCAATGACCCAATGCCTCCCCCTCGCCACAGGGACAGAGGCTGAAAGTCCATTGTACAAGAGTTGGCCGGGGCTCGACCCTCTCTAGGGCGGTGGGGAGCCACACCGGCTCACTACACATAGTTGGTCGCAGGGAATTAGTCCGTCCGTGGGGTCTCCCTTGGTAGCCCTTCCTGTCACTGGCACAAATGAGGTTAGCCCGGCCCTGGCTCAGGGCAGGGCAACACCGCTAAGGGAGGAGCTCAGGCCCTCAGGCAGGGCTGAGCAGTAACCATAGGCTCCAGCCTCCTCAGGCCAGGGAGAGGGGGAGTCTGCCATCCAGGAGTTGGGTGGCAGGGGGACGCAGGCCCTCCCACTCCACTGCGTCCCAGCCCAGGGCCCTAGCAGCGGCCAAAGATCCCTGCACACAGAGAGAGACTGCTGAGCTCCTGGCTCCCAGCCTCCTCTCTAGGGCCAGCTGAGGCCTGATTGGGGCGTGGCCCAGCTGCGGCTGCTTCCCCAATCAGCCAAGTAGCTGCTTTCCCTGCCCCAGGCCTCTCCCAGGGCTGTTTGAAGCCCTTCAGGGCAGGAGTGGGGTAAGCACCCCCCTACAGTCCCCCTCCCCAACAGGGTGCACAGCTGCTTGGAGGGGTTATTCTGGCAGACTCTGGTGATGGGAGTTGTGGGTTCTGGCAAGCCGGGTCAATGGATATTTTGGATTAAGGGATACAGAAGAATCAGGGCCCATTCCAGTTAGGGGGTCAACCTGGGATGAGATTAAGAAGGAAATGGGGGCAGTGTTAGGGGACCCAGAGGGATGGGGGGTGGGTGAGGAGCCCACCCTCCCTGGTACATGGGGAGCGGAAGAAGGTTCTATGGGGACAGGATGCCTTCCAGGGAAGGGAGGCACTTCAGTTTGGTGCTGCTCCAGCAGCTTGAGGGCTGCTGAAGGCTTGCGGATTGGAGTCGGGGGCGGTTAAGGACAAAGTGGTACAACAGGGTTTGGAGTCAGAAGCAGTTAAGAGGCCTCCTTAAGAGACAGGTGCTGGGGCTTGGTCCTAGGGGAGTGGAGAAAAAAAGTTCAAAGATAAAACTGCTGAGTTTGAAGGAGCCGCACCGGGACAGCAGGTGGGGGACGGCCCTGGGTGTCGCAGACTCTGGTGAGGGGAGGATGCAGGGGGCTCCTGCATGTTGGCAGGCCCTGTCTGGAGCTGTCTCCCAACCCCAGGGCTGCACATATTCAAGAAGCCCATCTCCTGTCTTGGGGTCAACCTGATGCCCTCACCCCCAGGACTGAGTCCTTCTCCAGCCCCCTTTCCTGAAGGGCTGTGACGTGGGTCTGGAGGTTAAGAAAATCCTCCCTCTGTCCAGGTGTCCCTGACCCCAGCAGTAATCTTTCCGCTGCTTCCTTTGTGCTGCCAGGCAAGGGGAAGACACCCCCCGCCCCCAGCCAGCCGGTTCATTTCCATCTTCACACACACGCATGTTCAGCCTGAAGGCTCCTTGGATTCAAATCCTTGCCTGCTACAGAGGCAGGGGTTGAATTTTGCCTTAAAGAGATACCGTCCTTTTCCACAAGTATGTCAAAATGGATGTCCTGGTGAATCCCAACTCCCGCTCCCCCTGGGGCTCAGCTGTGCCTGAGCCCAGCAGGGTAAAACAGGACCTATGCCCGGGGGCCTGGAGGGAGAGCCCGTCTCCCACCACCCCGTGTCCCCGAGGGGTGGGCTGTGTGACTGCTTTCCCCTGAAAGGGCAGCTGCACAGTTCACTCTCTGAGGCTGAGTCCCTGGCTGGTGGCCTGGGGGAGCGTTGGGGGCAGGGGCAGCTCTAGGCACCGGCAAAGCAAGCACCTGCTTGGGGCAGCCCGTTTGCAGGGGCGGCAGGGATCCAGCCTGGGAGCTGAGAACCAACAGGGGCCCCTGGGAGCTAGTTCCTTGGTGAGCTCCCTGCCTAGAGAGCCAGCCCTGGAGCAGGGAAAGAACTACATTTCCCAGCATTCCCTTGGCCACTACCAACTGGAAAGGAAGGAGGGGACCTCATGCTGCAGCTGTGAGTGGAGAGCTGCACTGTGAAGGGGAGGGAACCATATTTTAACATTCAAAAGACAGGACACTCCCTGGGGGGGGGAGGGAAGCTCCACCCTGCCACCATCCACTCCCTCCGACTGCCCCCCACAGAAACCCCAACCCACCCAACCCCCCCCGCTCCCTGTCCCCTGCCTGCCCCCTCCCAGGACCCCTGCCCCCAACTGCCCCCCAGGACCCCACCCCCTATCTAAGCGCCGCTGCTCCCTGCCCCTAACTGCCCCCTCCCGGGACCCCTGCCCCTAACTGCCCCCCAGGACCTCACCCCCTATCTAAGCCTCCCTTCTCCTTGTCCCCAACTGCCCCCTCCTGAGACCCCCCCAACTTTCCCCCAGGACCCCACCCCCTACCTGTCCCCTGACAAACCCCTGGGACTCCCATGCCTATCCAACCGCTCCCTGTCCCCTGACTGACCCCCAACCTCTGACCCATCTAACCCCCCCTTCTCCCTGCCCCTGACTGCCCCCCCGAACCCCCTGCCCCTTCTCCAACCCCCTGCATTCCTTGATGCCCCCCCACCCCAGGGACCCCTGCACCATCCACCCCCCTTCCCTGTATCCTGACTGCCCCCTGTTGCCCCATCCAACCTCTTCTCTCATTCCTGATGGCCCCCCGGGACCCCTGCCCCATCCAACCACTCCTTCTCTCTGTCCCCTGACTGTCCCTGGAATCCCTACCCCTAACTGCCTCCCACCGCCCCATCCAAACCCTGATCCTTTCTGACTGCCCCACCGGGACCCTTGCCCCTATTCAATCCCCCTGTTCCCTGCCCTCTGACCGCCCCTACCCCCGAACTCCGCTACCCTCTCTCCAACACCACCTTCCTGCTCCCTTACCGCGCTGCCAGGACATGGCTGGTGGCGCTACAGTCCGGCCGCGGCCGGAGTCGGGAGCCCGGGGACGTGGGGCTGGGACAGGAGTCGTGCGGCTGGAGCCCGAGGACGCAGCCGGAGCCGGGAGAATGGGGACGCGGGACCAGGGCAAGAGTCGCGCAGCCAGAGCCCGGAGATGTGGGGCCGGAGGATGTGGCGGGAGCCAGGCGGCCGGACGGAGCCAGGTAGGGCCGCGGCCAGAGCCAGAGGGCTGTGGCCAGAGCCACGCAGCCAGATCCGGGCAGCCGAGGCCGCCGCCGCGCCCGGACCCGCGCTGCCGGAGCCTGGCCGCATGGCACCACAGCAGGAGCCGGGCCGGAGTTGGGGGGCCGTGTCCGGAGCCGGGCATCTGGGTAGGTGGGGTTGCGGCTGCCGCCGTTCCCGGACCTGCACTACCAGAGCCGGGTTGTGTCGCACCACAGCAAGAGCCGGGCGGCCAGGGACGTGGGGCCAGGCAGGGCCACGGGCGGAGCCGGGCAGCCGGGGCCGGGGAGGACCGCAGCCGGGGCGCACGGCCCTCCTCGTTCCCTCTACCCCTACCTCAGCTTCGTCTTCCTGGGCCTGAGCGGGAAGCCTGCTTGCTTCTCAGCCCTCCCAGGCTTCCCGCGCGAACAGCTGATTCGCGGGAAGCAGGGGGGGAGGAGAAGCAGGGCGGAGCATTCATGGGAGGAGGTGGAGGCAGAGCTGAGGTGAGCTGGGGCTGCAGCAGGGAGCGCTTGTTAAATTTAAATGCCCTTTTAGAACCGGTTGTCCCACAAGGGACAACCGGTTCTAAAAGGGCTTCTAAATTTAACAACCGGTTCCCACAAACCGGTGCAAACCAGCTGCAGCTCACCACTGGACACGCTGCTGCATACATGCTGCCGTGCTCCCCCATGGAGCTACAGCCCCCACCCTCAGCACCTGCCTTCCCGATTTGAGCACCTCAGAATTCAGGAGTGCTCAAGCTCAGTTTGGGCAGCTGTTACTTCAATTCTCCCAAATCAAATATGCTGATGCACCGTGACATGCTGTAGGAAAAGTAGGATAAAATTGAGCAAGAAATGCTTCCCAGTGGTTATTAGGACTGGAATTGCTGTTTTCAATAGCCATTGCCTTTTGTTTGTTTGTTTGTTTCAAAGGAAGACAGTGATATTGCATTTGCAAATTCCCCATAGAAAGAAAGAGTGGAACAAAAGAATAATAAAGGCACCTCAACTTTTCCTCATTTATGGAGGACAGGCTTATAATATGTATCCAGATATCCTCCAGTCACACAAGCTGAAAATTGTTCCACTTTACTGCAGCTCTGTAACCATATGGGAACCAATCCTGTCTGTGTTCTGTGCACATCCAAAATTCCTGCTGAATGACCCACCCTGGGAGCGAGTTACCAGTGACCCAGGGCTGGGGCGGAACGAGGGTGCAGGTGATGGGGGGAGAGCCCAGGGCTGAGGCAGCAGGAGGTGTGTGTGTGGGGGGAGAGCCCATGGCTGGGGTAGCAGGGGGTTGCGGCGAGGAGCCCAGGCTGGGACAGGGGGCAGCCAACATTTTTTTTGCTTGGGGTGGCAAAAAACTTAGAGCCGGCCCTGGTTGGGGGCAGGGAGAGATTGAGTCAGCCCCTCCGTGTGGGGCGTCCATCCCCAAGTGACCAGCAGGAGGACGTTCCTGTGCTAACAACATGACTTCCCCAGGGTGCTCCTGGGCACACTCACCTGCTGAGAGGGTTGCTCAGGGCTTTGGTTCTCTCCCACTGGAGCTTTCCTAGACATTTTCCATCTTCTTCAAAAGGCCTTTCCCTGTTTTCCTTTCCTGGGGCCCCCTCTAAGCCACCATCCCTGGTGCTCTCTAGGGCAGGTCTATGCTTTCCTCACCTGCACAACTCCGGCTGTGAACAATTGGAACAGCTTGTTCAGTGAGAGGTGTCTCTTCGACCCCTTTGTCTCTGAGGGCACTGGGCAGGCTGCCTTCTGCTGCGCGGCAGGAGTTCATCTCCGCACCTCCCTTTGCTGGTGGAGACATGCCGCTTCCCTCTACTGCCGGGGTGTCAAAGAGACTTTCTCTGTCTCCCTTAGTAGCTTCTGGGATTTCCCCCCTTCTCCCTGGGATCTCAACACAAAGATGCATTTTGGCTGCGGGTGACCACTTCCACACCCGGAGCCACATAAAAAAATAATTCCCAATAAGCATGTCAGCGGGGAAGTCATCCACCTCCCCCACTTGTCAATCGCTTTGTAAACCATCATCTTCTGTGTGCACCATGGCTAAAGGGACAAAACTCCTAGATCGTCTTCTTAACCCAAGCTCTGCCCTTGCGCCAGGCGACGGGTCAGGTTTTGGAAACACACTCGACTTAACCAGAGAATTTGTGTCCCTGTATCTTTCCATCCTGTTCCTACTCTGTCATTGATTTACCAGCCGTAATAGGCGTCATCTCTAGCTCTGCAGAGCCAACCCTCTCCAAATCTTTCAAGTAATCCTCAGGTGCCTCTGGGGTTTCTGTGCTTAGGACAGTGAATGAATGTGACCTGGCTGAGGCTTGTTTTTTCTCAGCTCAGGGCCCTGATTTGTATGGTGCTCTGGGTAGTTCCACCGATCACACTTCCTCAGGCTTTTCCTTGACTGGAGATTTGTAATGGGAATCACTAGGAGAGGAATGATCCTGGGGAAGTCAGTGCCCAGCCTCCCAACCCTGCTCCTTTGGCCTTGTTTAATGAACAGATGAAAGATAAGAGCATTGTACTCAATACGTTCAGTGTCCATACAATCTCGGTGCACATTGGATTTGAAAGTTGTCCTTCATCCACGAGTGTCCATTTGAAATCAGAGGATTCATAATGCCCCATGGGCTACTTCCCTGTGATACACAGGGTCACAAACCGTGGTGAATAGGACAGATGACTAAGTAATCACAGTGGGTTTCACCCCCGTGGGATCACCTGTAAGGATTTTTCCTTCCTTTAAAGAGGGCAGGACCCAAACCCCATTCAGAAGACGTGGGGAATCTTACAGTAAACTCTTCCCACCTGGTCCCCTTTGTAAAGCCCATCTATGGGAGCTTCCCTTAGCACAAGAAAAAAAGGCCACACAGTGGTAACCACACAAACAAGACTTTATTTCCTACGGGGAAAAGGGCTAGGATAGGACAGAGAAGGGGCAGATTAACAAAACTTTAACTCTGGAAATGCTCCACTCTCCCAAACAGTTACACCCCTGAGGTAATATTGATGGTCTCTCTCTTCTCTTGCAAGGACAGTGGTGGATGGCTGCTGCTCTCTTGAAATTGGACATCAGGGACGGACTTCGATGAGGGACATAGGAACGGGTGAGTAGACCTAACTAAAACCCCTCCCTATCCCTCTTTGCATCATCTCTGCCTGGATGTTAGACCCTATCTACGCGGATTCAATCCGTGCGTGGGAGTGTGCTTCCCCACCCAAAATAATAGAGCACATGGGAAAAGGTAACCACATTCTTTTCCCAAGTCCAAGATGGCCACCTTATAGATAACGCAAAAGGTACATGCCTTTCTTCCCTTCTTTTACTAAAATTTGGCAGGGGCAACTAGCATTTTACAACCTGGAGACTGGATTTGACCAATCGGGGAATGAACGGGGACAGCGTGACCCATCTCGAAGGGGGTTGTGTATCCCCTCTGAGAACTCCTCCCTCTGTCCTCTACCAATTAAAGTGGGCGTCATCCCTGTAGGACCACCCCGAGAGGGGATTTGACCAAACACGGAAGTAATGTAGCGGAGTGACCTGCCCGCAACAGGATCCCGTGGTCCATCTAAAAAGCCCTCACACCACCCTCTACCAATTGGCGACGGTTTCACTCCCACCTTGGGCCATCACAGAAGGGAAACATGTACCAATCAGAACAGATATAGCCCGAAGGTCTAGGCCATGATTTCCGCAAAACAAATCCTTGGAACGAGTCGGCCTCTTCCCCGCAGTGTTGGGTTGCGACTTCCAGGACGATGCTGCCAGTCACGCAAACATGGAGCTCCGGAGATCGGCGGCTTCTGGCCTAGGCCTTCGGGCACTACCTATTCTGATCGGTACGTTTCCCTTCTGGGATGGCCTAAGGGATGAGTGTGAAACCCTGATCGATTAGCAGAGGACGGTGGGGGGATTTCATGGAGGGGTGATGGGCCCCTCTTACGGGCAGGTCACCCCACCATGGCACTTTCACCTATCTGGTGAAATCCCCTCTCTGGTTGGTCCTAAGGGGATGAGGCCCACCCCAACTAGGGTGAGTTCTTAGAGGGGTCACATGAACCACTTCTGGATGGGTCACTCTGCCCCAGAACTTTCCCCCATTGCTCAGATCCATTCCTGAGGCAGATCGATGGAGATAAAACACCCCCAGATTGGGGGAGGAGTGGGAGGAGCTCTTAGAGGGGTCACATGCCACTCCTTGCTACTGCTCACGTTTGCATCTTGACCCCGAAAGTCTTATGTCATGGGGTCACTCTCCTGGTGACAGACGAGTGATGCCTTAGGGGTGAAGGGGCGAGGTCCCTTGGCTGAAACCAAATAACTGCCCTTAGCCTCAGTGTGGTTTGGCCTAATGGCCACAGTCAAAATGGCTTCCCTCCCCCTCAGAGCTGTGTGGCCCAGAGACCAGAGTCCGTGCAGCCGCCCTCTCCGTCGGGGCTGTGGGGCCCAACGACCAGAGTCAGTGCGGCCGCCCTCCCCCTCAGGGCTGTGTGGCCCAGAGACCAGAGTCCGTGTGGCCGCCCTCTCCGGCGGGGCTGTGGGGCCCAACGACCAGACTCCGTGCGGCCGCCCTCTCCGTCGGGGCTGTGGGGCCCAACGACCAGAGTCCGTGCGGCCGCCCTCTCCGTCGGGGCTGTGTGGCCCAGAGACCAGAGTCCGTGTGGCCGCCCTCTCCGGCGGGGCTGTGGGGCCCAATGACCAGACTCCGTGCGGCCGCCCTCTCCGGCGGGGCTGTGGGGCCCAACGACCAGAGTCCGTGCGGCCGCCATCTCCGGGGGGGCTGTGGGGCCCAGAGACCAGAGTCCGTGCGGCCGCCCTCTCCGTCGGGGCTGTGTGGCCCAACGACCAGAGTCCGTGCGGCCGCTCTCTCCGTCAGGGCTGTGGGGCCCAACGACCAGAGTCCGTGCGGCCGCTCTCTCCGTCGGGGCTGTGGGGCCCAATGACCAGAGTCCGTGCGGCCGCCCTCTCCGGCGGGGCTGTGTGGCCCAACGACCAGAGTCCGTGCGGCGGCCCTCTCCGTCGGGGCTGTGTGGCCCAACGACCAGAGTCCGTGCGGCCGCTCTCTCCGTCAGGGCTGTGGGGCCCAACGACCAGAGTCCGTGCGGCCGCTCTCTCCGTCGGGGCTGTGGGGCCCAATGACCAGAGTCCGTGCGGCCGCCCTCTCCGGCGGGGCTGTGTGGCCCAACGACCAGAGTCCGTGCGGCCGCCCGCTCCGTCGGGGCTGTGGGGCCCAACGACCAGAGTCCGTGCGGCGGCCCTCTCCGTCGGGGCTGTGTGGCCCAACGACCAGAGTCCGTGTGGCCGCTCTCTCCGTCGGGGCTGTGGGGCCCAACGACCAGAGTCCGTGCGGCCGCTCTCTCCGTCGGGGCTGTGGGGCCCAACGACCAGAGTCCGTGCGGCTGCTCTCTCCGTCAGGGCTGTGGGGCCCAACGACCAGAGTCCGTGCGGCCGCTCTCTCCGTCGGGGCTGTGGGACCCAATGACCAGAGTCCGTGCGGCCGCCCTCTCCGGCGGGGCTGTGTGGCCCAACGACCAGAGTCCGTGCGGCCGCCCGCTCCATCGGGGCTGTGGGGCCCAACGACCAGAGTCCGTGCGGCGGCCCTCTCCGTCGGGGCTGTGTGGCCCAACGACCAGAGTCCGTGCGGCCACCCTCTCCATCGGGACTGTGTGGCCCAACGACCGGAGTCCGTGCGGCCGCCCTCTCCGTCGGGGCTGTGGGGCCCAACGACCAGAGTCCGTGCGGCCACTCTCTCCTTCAGGACTGTGGGGCCCAACGACCAGATTCCGTGCGGCTGCTCTCTTCGTCGGGGCTGTGTGGCCCAACGACCAGAGTCCGTGCGGCCGCCCACTCCGTCGGGGCTGTGTGGCCCAATGACCAGAGTCCGTGCGGCCGCCCTCTCTGGGGGGGCTGTGGGGCCGCCCTCTCCGTCGGGGCTGTGTGGCCCAGAGACCAGAGTCCATGCGGCCGACCTCTTCGTCGGGGCTGTGGGGCCCAACGACCAGAGTCCGTGTGGCCGACCTCTCCGGCGGGGCTGTGTGGCCCAACGACCAGAGTCCGTGCGGCCGCCCGCTCCGTCGGGGCTGTGGGGCCCAACGACCAGAGTCCGTGCGGCGGCCCTCTCCGTCGGGGCTGTGTGGCCCAACGACCAGAGTCCGTGCGGCCGCTCTCTCCGTCGGGGCTGTGGGGCCCAACGACCAGAGTCCGTGCGGCCGCCCTCTCCGGCAGGGCTGTGTGGCCCAGAGACCAGAGTCCGTGTGGCCGACCTCTCCGGCGGGGCTGTGGGGCCCAACGACCAGAGTCCGTGCGGCCGCCCGCTCCGTCGGGGCTGTGTGGCCCAACGAGCAGAGTCCATGCGGCCGCCCTCTCCGGCAGGGCTGTGTGGCCCAACGACCAGAGTCCGTGCGGCCGCCCTCTCCGGCAGGGCTGTGTGGCCCAGAGACCAGTGTCCGTGCCGCTATCCTGTCTCTCACGCCTGTGTGGCCGATAGCTACAGACAATATGGCTGCTCTCTCCCTCAGTGGTGTGTGGCCCAACGGGCAGAGTCAATATCGCTGCCCTTCAGCACAGGGCTGTCTGGCTGAGAGTTCAGAGACAAGATGGCCGCCCCTCCTCTTGGGGCTGTGCAGTCTAGTGGCACATTGGGGAGGTGGGCTGCCACCCAAGGATGGATGGTGGCCGGGGTAGGGGGACCCAGGCCCTTGTTACTCCCCCCCGGGTCCTACCCCAGGGCCTTGTCCATGGCCAATGTGTTCGGCACTGAGTCAGTGGGGATCCAGCCAGAACATCTGACGTCACTCAGCATGGCGATGGCTAGTTCTCCCAGGTTACTTCCTACGAGATGTCTCTAGGCCATGGGCTGGGGGTCTCTGGGCTCCCGGCGTGGGAATCTCCCGGAGACTCCGAGCTCCCTTGCACGTCTGCAGGCACCCGGGGATGGGGTTGGGTCTCAGCACCTCGGGGCTCTGCAGTCAGGGGCGTCAGCTGCTTCTGGACTGGAGCCTACAATGTGCCTCCTCCATTTTCGGCATCTGCCTAGACCGAGCTGAGCTGCTCCCTGTCACACTGGTGCTCCAGTTGTAGCATGTGCGGCAGGGCTGGGGAGGGGCTTGGCTTCCGCCGCCTAGACTGTGAGGTTATGTGTGACTGGTGCACCCCGGCACATCCTGCTCTGCCTCTTCTCTCTCCTCCTTCCCATGCAGCAGCTGCTTTGCCGTCTCCCAAGAGCTGTGATCAGTGGTGGGCTCGGTTGGCTCCTGTTAGCCTCTAGATGTCTGTAAGAGGGAGAAAGGGCAGGAACACAAATCAGAAGAACAAAACCTTCCAGCAGGGTAGTTTTCCACAGCACAAAACCACCGCACTTTGCTAATGCTCCTTTGTAACTTCCCTGAGAGCTGGCATTGCGTAAAGAGAGCACCCAACCCCCACAACCTCCGCTACCCTGTGGGCTGGCAATGGATAGAGGGAGTCTGGGAGACTTTCTCCTCTCTCCGCCTGGCTCTGATGACTGAGGGAATCACATGCGAGAAGCTCTGTGAATGTAGGGCTCTGTGCAGTGGGGAGAGATGTCAGACATGGAGCCCAAAGGTGGGGTTGTCCTGACTCTGCAGTAACTTCATTACAGTGAGAGAGATTTCAGAGCTCAGCTACAGGGTTCTGCCCTGTAACCGTGTGTGGGGCTGGGGCAGAAGTGGGGCAGTGATGCACTCAGGAAAGGAGTAGGGCTAAGGGGGGCCCCGTGGTACAGCCACTAAAGCCCCTGTGTGCTGCGTTCCAGCGGGGCCGGCTCTGCCTGGCTGGGGTGGGGCGAGGCGGCTCCGCGCGCTGCCGTTCCTCTCCCCCCCCCGGCCATTTGGGGATTTAGTTGGGGATCGGTCCTGCGTTGAGGAGGGGGTTGGACTAGATGACCTCCTGAGGTCCCTTCCAACCCTGCTAGTGATAGTCTATGAGCTGCTCTTGCCTGTAGGCTCCGCCCCCTACAGCTCCTGTTGGCTGCGAATCATTAATCCCACCCTGGCCCTGCCCCTAGCTGCTCCTCACTCCAGCTCCAACCCTCGGCTCGACCTCCACTAGGCCCCACCACCTCTGCTCCAGCCACTGGGCCCAACTGTCTGTGCTTTGGTGTCTGACACCAGCGATATGTAGGAGTCGTTCACCTCCGGGCTTTCCATGCGTATGGCCCTGACTTTGTCAGCTCTGGGTTTCATCTGCCATTGTGCTGCCCCATCACATGGCTTTATTAGATCTCTTTCAACTTCTTCAAAGTCTTCTCTACGCCTCACTGACCTACACAATTGTCTGTCATCTGCCAATATCCACCTCGTTGTTCAGTCCCTGTTCCAAAGATGCTGTTGTACGTACCATAGCAGGACAAAGGGGTCTTCTGTGTCGGTCCCGGTTCCCTAGTCGAATGCGGAACCCGACACGAGATTTCCAAGCTTCTGCAGCCATTTGTAATACCTATTGAGGATGTGCCCTGTGGTGCTGTCAGATGTCAAAGGCACTTCCTGAAAAGCTGAAACAAAGAGGAAACGGGTTGGAAGCCCCATGGTGCTGATGTGACTGGTGCCTAGGAAACCTCCCCTTCAGATGGCCATTGCCACATGCTATTAGCTACCCAAGAGTCTGGGGGCAAGAAACAGCAACTCAGCTACTCCCAAAATAGCCCTGGACAGAGAGGAGACCCCATTCCGTGTGTAACTTCCCCCTCCCCCAGCATACACACGTCCACACGCTAAAACACAGGCAGGTGGGAGCAACTCTGCTTGGGATGGAACAGAAAAGTGACAGCAGCAGAGGTGTTAAATGATCCAACATTTACGCACAGATCTGCAGAGAGATTTAGACTCCTAATGGCTACTGAAATCCTGTGTGGCCCTGGGCCTTCATTCCTTAAGAGGTCACAGGGAAAGATGTTTCCAATGTGCACTCAGGGGAGTTCCTGTGAGCTGATAACCAAGTTCTGAGTGGTTCCCTGGGCTGAAATCTCTCCATTCCAGGGAGGGCAAGTGATGAATCTTTCCCTACAGAGGGTAATTGTCATCATCATCATCGCCCTTAATAATAACAACAGCCCTTTTCAATTCTGTCAGCCCTTCCTTTAGAGACGTTCTGACCTCTATGAAGACAGTCTCCCCAAACAGCTCTAAGGCTACGTCTATTCTAGGAGCTAGGGATGGAATTCCCCTGCTCCCGTACACACATTGTGGCACCTCGATGGAAGCTCATGTAACCATCGTTCTTCCTTAAACACTGTCCTTAGACAGAGAGGGACACATTCAAACTGTTTTCAGGCCCTGTGCTGCACCCCTGTACTTCCCACAGAGGCACAAACACACAGAGGTATTTCCTTACCTTCATACAGGCGGGAGATGCCATCTTCAGTCACTGTTTCAGACAACAAGTCACAGTAATGGTGGATAGTATTTCCTAGACAGACAATGAATCTCATTACTTTTCAAATCCTTTGCTTAAAACTGCGAAAGATGCAGCCATTCTCCCAAGACAGCCCTTGGGAAATTAAATACATTCCTTACACCTGTTCACAAAGCACATTAGATAAAGCATCAGAAGCCTAGAAGTCACTGATAGACTGATTTCCAAAGGAGATTGAATTCACATCATGCTGGTTTCCCCTAGGTGCAGCCAAAGAGTTGTTGTGGGCAGGGGAAGTTGGTGTGGTCAATAGAGCTAAGTTGCTCCCTTCATCTTGGAAGACATGTTAATTTTTTCTCTCTCTCTATCACACACACACACACCCCCGCACTCACAGAGGGCCGGCTTTAGGCAGTGCAGGGCCCAATTCAAACAGTTTCGACGGGGCCCCGGCAAGGATGACAAAAAAACAACAACAACAACCACATATATAAAAAAACACGTGGGGCTTGTACTCACCGGGTGGTGCTCTGGGTCTTTGGCAGCACTTCGGCGGTGGGTCCTTCACTCGCTCCAGGTCTTCGGCGGCACTGAAGGACCCACTGTCGAAGTGCTGCCGAAGACCCAGAGTGCCGCTAGGTGAGTAAAAATTAAAAAGAAGCCTCTAGGCAGGGAAGGGATCCTCACTGGGTGCAGGGCCCTCTTAGGCGCGGGGCCCGATTCAGGGGAATTGGTGGAATAGGTCTAAAGCCCCCCCCCACACACACACACTTACTTTCAGGATTCTGGGGCTGTTGGAGGGAACAGAGCAGCAGTCTAGAAAAGGGCTTTGAAGGATGCAGGTCAAAAAAGCTCAAGTGAAGTTGCTCTGCTTACCAATGAACAGGGCTGCAGAATGTCTGATTGTTGTCTGTGAGCTTTCCAGGTACTCTAAGGCGTGGAACAGGAATTTGGGGATGTGGCTCTTGTTGTTCTGCATCTAGGAAGAAAGGAGGAAGAAACGCACAATATACAAATGACATGTTCTTCCCACAGCGACTAGTCCAGGGAAGCCAAAGCATAGAGCCAGGGCATGGCAACAGCCAGTATGAGCCCATGCGCCACAGCAGCACCTCTCTGGAGTTACTATTGTGTTCTCTAGAACCTCAGCTTTCATTTTCAAAGACAAACGTTTGCAGGTCTGACACTTGTGGAGAAAAATTTCAAAAATGTGAAGGGATTGTAACTCTTGCAGAAATGAACCAGCAGAGAGCCTGGAATAGAGTCCTGCCACCCGATGGAAGCGGATGGGTACTCAGGGTGTGGGGTTAAAAAGGTCTCCCTCAAGTCCCCAGTCACCACTCTCAAGGCAAAGGGAATTCACCTACCAAGCACTTCCAGGCACACTTCCGGAGCTGTGTGGAGCCATCCCAGGCCATGCTGCGGAACAGCGTCTTCAAATGAGCCCACCTGAGAAACACTGCGCAGCGGAAGAGCGTCAGTTTGCATCTCTGCAAGAGAAAGTGAGACCAAGAGGGTTCTCACTGAGAGAGGGACAGTCTGGGGGACATGGGACTTTCCCCGTCCCTTGTTCTCCTGCTTTTCCTGCTAGTGGAGGAGATTCCTGTCATTTGTTGTACACAGGAGTGTGCTCAGGAGAGGGAATTGGCTGGAGCGAGCCAGAGCCGTCCTGTCTTTGGATGGTTTGGGGTGGTTGACCAGGGCCCTGCGCTTTGGGGGGGCCCCGCACTTCAGGGGGACGCAGGACGTGGGCCATGCTGGGGCCAGGCGCAGTACTCCCGGTCCCACTATGCTATGCCCCACCTCGCCAGCGCCCAGCGTCGTTCGGGAAATGAGGGGGTGGGGGTTGGGGGGAGGGGAGGAATAGGGATGGGGCAGGGGGCGGAGCAGGGGTGGGAAGAGGTGGGGTGGCACTTGGGGGAAGGGATGGAGTGGGGCTGGGGCTTAGGGCAGAGTAGGGGGTATTGTCCCAGGCCCTGCGCCCCTCTGTGGACAGCCCTGGAAAGATTCATAAGAGATCTCCACAGCTCAGTCCTTAGGTGCAAAGAGACTGCACGAGAGCGTGAGTCAGCTTTGGGATCCCAAAGAGTCGGACCAAAGGGGCCCCAGATCAGGCTTCCCTCCACATCCCAGTTGGCCCAACAACAGAGGGCAACGTCCGGTGAATGCTGGGAAGCTGGGACCTGGAGAAGTTCTCTCAGGAGCTCCAGGGAAGAAGTCAGGGCAGTTGCACCCACTTTCCAGAAGGCTGTGGGCAGATATCAGCTCCCTGAACTGAAGGGGCACTTACAGATCTGTGCTCCCTTTTCTTTTGCTGCCTCTTGTTGTGAACCTTTGGCTGCAGCAGCCCAAAGGCCTGAGGCCCGTCTTTGCAGGAGAGGGTCAGGGCTCTTTCCCAGAAGAAGGCTTTTCTTCCCAATTGTGCTGTGTGCTGTGAGAATGGATGAGGCACTGGGCTCCAGCATGGAGTGAAGCAGGGAGGAGAAGACTCTGCTTGGGCAAGGGGCTCTGGCCATTAATGGAGTGGGGGCCCCAGGGGATTCTGGCTCTTTGCTCTTCAGGAAATAATGACCGTGGCACTTACCAGTGTCACACTCTCATCCCGGTCTTCAAGGTGCAGCAGCAGCGGGAGCAAGCAGTGGATCATTTTCTGCTGCACGATGGGTTTGTCTGGGTCCTTCACGCTGCTCACCACGTTGCCAAGCAGTAAAATGGCAGCGGAGCGCACACTGTCCCTCTCCTGGCAATGACACACAGGGAGTGGGGAAGCCCAGTTAAAGCCAGGCAGGATCAGAGCATAACACGACAGAGTCATAATCCGCACGCTGCTCCGGTTCCCCCGTGTTAACTGACTTGGGTTGCGGGAGCTGTGAGGCCACCAGGCCAGCGCCATAGACATCTTGTGCAGAACAGGGCCTGAGACGCTGTGCAGGGCCGTGCAGCCCCATGGTGTCCTAGACGCAATTTCTGTCTGGAGAGCACAGAATCCTAGACCCCTAGAAGCTTAGGGGAGAGGGAGGGAAGGCTGCTGGAGACCGGTCTGGGGAAGGGGAGGAGCGGCTCCTGGAGTCTTGCAGGGAGGTGCTGCTACAGAACACAGCAGTTCTTTTGCTCCTCGGTGCCCCTGAGAGCCGGGCCATTCCCGACCCACCTCTTTCCTGCTGGGAATCTCCACCTCTTTGGGGGCCGGTGTTCTCCAGACAGCTGGTCGTCTGCCCAGTGCCAGGCCCCCTCTCCCCCACGCCAGGCGGCAGCAGGGGCTGGGAGCATGGCGCTGAGGCTGAGGTTTGCGGAAAAGAGCTCTGACAGGGAGGTGGCTGAGCAGGAGATTCCCCTCCCATGGCAGGGGCACCCCTTGGAGGCTCCATGGCAGGGCTGAGGGGTGGGAGACAAGGGGATGGGGAGAGAGAGACAAGGGCACCAGAGACAGGCGGGGGGGAGGAATGGGGTTCTCCTGTGTTTCCCAGCCTTACGTCATCAATGAAGGGGCGAAGGCTGACTGCAATGTCCTGGGAGATGGAGCCAAGCCCCTCCGCATTCAGGAGGTAGATGATGTCTGCAGCTTGATGCATGGCCCCCATGACACGCCCTCTATCCGTGTCACAGAACATGTCCATGATCGCTGGCAGCTGGGCCCGTAACGAGTGCACCTGCAGCAATGGAGAAGGCAGCTCATTACTATCCTGGATGACAGCCTGGGGCATATGCTGGCCTATCCCACTCCAACCTATGAGACACCACGGCTGGCACAGCCGCCCAACGGGGCACAAAGTCATTCTCCTGTCACTCTCTGCCAGCTGCTCACTGTAACCTTTGTCTTTGCTCACCCGCCTCCCCCACTGCATCACATCTGCAATCAGGGGTCAGCTCACGGGAGCAGGGACCACGTCGTGCCTTGATTTGCTCAGTAAAGCACCTCCAACATTCGAGTGCTGTGCATTAAACAACAAGGCTTGTGTGGGGATCTCGCTCTCATTGCTGAGCTATTCGATAGACATCGGCTTCCTCGGTCCCCCGGGCAATCCACGCCTCTCACCTTTTCTGGCTGGAGCACAATACTGCCAAGGCCTCGCAGACTGAGCCGACGTACAATGGGGTTTTTATCTTGGGTCCATTCCATGAGCTGCGCCTGGAGCTCTGATTTTGTCATTATTGTCTCAATGGAAGGACTCTGGAGAAACTGGAAAGAGCCAAATCAACATCGGGTTGAGGAGCAGAGGTCTTCCTGTGGGATCTGTTCCCTGGACGCTCATCTTTACCAAATGGCCACTTACTCCCATACAACATCTCCGGTGTGTAGGGAGCCAGTTGCTGCTCTTTCAGTTGGTTCATTCCCAGAACTTAGACTAATGCACAAGTCACAAATAAACCCCCAGGGAAAGGGGAATCTCCAGGCCCCACTGAGTGCCATGGATAGACCCCTGGGGCAGAAGAAAAGCAGAACCCCAGGAAAAGGTGAGGAGAGAAGCATGGCCTTGGGGCACCGGAGAAACATCTCCTCTTGTCACATGATCCCACCTAGGCACATCCAGCCAGGAGCGATCTCACCCTATCTCTCCCTCCCTCTCTGTGCCATGCCCCACCACCATCCATGTGCGGAGAGGAGCTAGCTGGCCGTAGGCTGCTGAGCTGCTGACAATGTGCCCAGAGCTTACTGGCCTGAGCTGCTCTCCAGAAAGCCCACTTGTGCCTGTCAAGTAAAGAATCTCACCTCAGTGCAGAAAGTTATGGCGATATTTCTCTGCTCCTCCTCCTTCTCCCTTTGAACAGTGGTGATGGCCTCTCTGAAGATGGCAGGGAGCTGAGGGTTCTCAAACTCAATCATGGCTCTGGAACATGGAGCAGAAAGTCCCTTGTGGTTATCAAAGGGGAGAGAGAGTTCCTCTCTAGTTGCTGGGCTGAGATGGCAGCCTGGAACAGAGGAACATTTCACACGGAAATCCCAGTCCCAAGAGAGACCCACTGAAGAGGAACCTTTGGGCTCCTACCTTGCAATCACGCCAACACCCTGCGAGTAGTAATATCGTGAGGCTATCATGTCCCAACCCTGCTGAAATTGGATGCTGGCAAATTCCTTCCAGTATCCGGGCATGGAAAAAAGAGTCTTCACAGCCTCCACCGACGTGCTAAAGACAAAAAATACCAGTGTCAGGCAATGAGATCAGCCCCAAGCATGGCAAAGCTGCACACGCCCTGGCACACACAGCATGGACAGCAGGAGCTAGCTTCCCCGAGGATAGATCCAGTGTGATATCATGGTGCTTCCCTGCCCAATGGGCCCTGTCGACACTGCAGTTTCATTGAGTTTGTAACCAGTTAGTGACACTGTAGCTTCTTAAGATGGTTGGTGTCATCACTCAATGTGG